>NW_025748456.1:12500-34776 GCF_021184085.1 Oncorhynchus gorbuscha
CTCTACATACCTCCCCCTCCCTCTCTACATACCTCCCCCTCCCTCTCTACATACCTCCCCCCTCCCTCTCTACATACCTCCCCCTCCCGCTCTACATACCTCCCCCTCCCGCTCTACATACCTCCCCCTCCCGCTCTACATACCTCCCCCTCCCGCTCTACATTCCTCCCCCCTCCCGCTCTACATTCCTCCCCCTCCCTCTCTACATACCCCTCCCCCTCCCTCTCTACATACCCCTCCCCCTCCCTCTCTACATACCCCTCCCCTCCCTCTCTACATACCTCCCCCTCCCTCTCTACATACCTCTCCCCCTCCCTCTCTACATACCTCTCCCCCTCTACATACCTCTCCCCTACATACCTCTCCCTCTCTACATACCTCTCCCTCTCTACATACCTCTCCCTCTCTACATACCTCTCCTCTCTACATACCTCTCCCTCTCTACATACCCTCCCTCTCTACATTCCTCCCCCTCCCTCTCTACATTCCTCCCCCTCCCTCTCTACATTCCTCCCCCTCCCTCTCTACATTCCTCCCCCTCCCTCTCTACATACCCCTACCCCTCCCTCTCTACATACCTCCCACCTCCCTCTCTACATACCTCCCACCTCCCTCTCTACATACCTCCCCCTCCCTCTCTACATACCTCCCCCTCCCTCTCTACATACCTCCCCCTCCCATCTCTACATACCTCCCCCTCCCATCTCTACATACCTCCAACCCCCTCGCTACATACCTCCACCTCCCTCTCGACATACCCATCCACCTCCCTCTCGACATACCTCCCCTCCCTCTCGACATACCTCCCCCTCCCTCTCGACATACCTCCCCCTCCCTCTCGACATACCTCCCCCTCCCTCTCGACATACCCCTCTCCCTCTCTACATACCCCTCTCCCTCTCTACATACCCCTCTCCCTCTCTACATACCCCTCCCCCTCTCTACATACCCCTCCCCCTCCCTCTCTACATACTTCCCCCCTCCCTCTCTACATACCTCCCCCTCCCTCTCTACATACCTCCCACTTCCTCTCTGGTTCCTCTTTGGTGTCCTACGCCAAACACACAGTGAATGTATGAGTGTCCTACGCTAAACACACAGTGAAGGTATGAGTGTCCTACGCCAAACACACAGTGAAGGTATGAGTGTCCTACGCCAAACACACAGTGAAGGTATGAGTGTCCTACGCCAAACACACAGTGAAGGTATGAGTGTCCTACGCCAAACACACAGTGAAGGTATGAGTGTCCTACGCCAAACACACAGTGAAGGTATGAGTGTCCTACGCCAAACACACAGTGAAGGTATGAGTGTCCTACGCCAAACACACAGTGAAGGTATGAGTGTCCTACGCCAAACACACAGTGAAGGTATGAGTGTCCTACGCCAAACACACAGTGAAGGTATGAGTGTCCTACGCCAAACACACAGTGAAGGTATGAGTGTCCTACGCCAAACACACAGTGAAGGTATGAGTGTCCTACGCCAAACACTCAGTGAAGGTATGAGTGTCCTACGCCAAACACACAGTGAAGGTATGAGTGTCCTACGCCAAACACACAGTGAAGGTATGAGTGTCCTACGCCAAACACAGTGAATGTATGAGTGTCCTACGCCAAACACACAGTGAAGGTATGAGTGTCCTACGCCAAACACACAGTGAATGTATGAGTGTCCTACGCCAAACACACAGTGAAGGTATGAGTGTCCTACGCCAAACACACAGTGAAGGTATGAGTGTCCTACGCCAAACACACAGTGAAGGTATGAGTGTCCTACGCCAAACACACAGTGAAGGTATGAGTGTCCTACGCCAAACACACAGTGAAGGTATGAGTGTCCTACGCCAAACACACAGTGAAGGTATGAGTGTCCTACGCCAAACACACAGTGAAGGTATGAGTGTCCTACGCCAAACACACAGTGAAGGTATGAGTGTCCTACGCCAAACACACAGTGAAGGTATGAGTGTCCTACGCCAAACACACAGTGAAGGTATGAGTGTCCTACGCCAAACACACAGTGAAGGTATGAGTGTCCTACGCCAAACACTCTCACATGATATTATTATTACATGATGTTCCGAACACCCCTTCATTCCCCGTCAATGGAGATGCACTGAGTGTTTTACTGAAGGACTGTGAATGAATATCAGTCTGACCACTAGATGGCAGCATGTGAACATATAAATGCCAGACCAGTACAGCCCATATAACCCTGTCCAGCCCATATAGCCCAGCCCATATAACCCTGTCCAGCCCATATAACCCTGTCCAGCCCATATAACCCTGTCCAGCCCATATAACCCTGTCCAGCCCATATAACCCTGTACATCCCATATAACCCTGTCCAGCCCATATAACCCTGTCCAGCCCATATAACCCTGTCCAGCCCATATAACCCTGTCCAGCCCATATAACCCTGTACATCCCATATAACCCTGTCTAGCCCATATAACCCTGTCCAGCCCATATAACCCTGTCCAGCCCATATAACCCTGTACATCCCATATAACCCTGTCTAGCCCATATAACCCTGTCCAGCCCATATAACCCTGTCCAGCCCATATAGCCCTGTACATCCCATATAGCCCTGTCCAGCCCATATAGCCCTGTCCAGCCCATATAGCCCTGTCCAGCCCATATAACCCTGTCCAGCCCATATAGCCCTGTCCAGCCCATATAGCCCTGTCCAGCCCATATAGCCCTGTCCAGCCCAGCCCATTAAGCCCAGCCCATATAACCCTGTCCAGCCCATATAGCCCTGTCCAGCCCATATAACCCTGTCCAGCCCATATAGCCCTGTCCAGCCCATATAACCCTGTCCAGCCCATATAACCCTGTCCAGCCCATATAGCCCTGTCCAGCCCAGCCCATTAAGCCCAGCCCATATAACCCTGTCCAGCCCATATAGCCCTGTCCAGCCCATATAACCCTGTCCAGTCCATATAGCCCAGCCCATATAGCTCAGTCCATATAGCTCAGCCCATATAGCCCTGTCCAGCCCATATAACCCTGTCCAGCCCATATAGCCCTGTCCAGCCCATATAACCCTGTCCAGCCCATATAGCCCTGTCCAGCCCATATAACCCTGTCCAGCCCATATAACCCTGTCCAGCCCATATAGCCCTGTCCAGCCCAGCCCATTAAGCCCAGCCCATATAACCCTGTCCAGCCCATATAGCCCTGTCCAGCCCATATAACCCTGTCCAGTCCATATAGCCCAGCCCATATAGCTCAGTCCATATAGCTCAGCCCATATAACCCTGTCCAGTCCATATAGCCCAGTCCATATAGCTCAGTCCATATAGCTCAGTCCATATAGCCCAGCCCATGTAGCCCAGCCCATATAGCCCAGCCCATATAGCTCAGCCCATATAGCCCAGTCCATGTAGCCCAGCCCATATAGCCCAGCCCATATAACCCAGTCCAGCATAAGTGATGGGAGAGGTAATGTGTACTCACATTTTCAATGACAAACGTCCACTCCTTGTCTTCAAACTCCTCTGCGTGGGGGTCCTAGGAGAGAGGAGAGGAAACAACACGGAGGTATTCAGATCCCTTCCTTTTCCACAGCTCGTTACCTTACAGCCTTATTCCCTCAATCTACACACAACACCCCACAATGACATTAATGCAAGTTAGTGTTAGTTTGACCACCAGAAGGCATCTTTGAGAAGCATTTGATCGTCTCCCATATTGGCATTACTAGAGAATTCAAAACCTTTTTTTGTAATAACATAGCACAGGGGATTGATTTCAAGAAATTTGATTCATATTATGGTGTTTTATTTCGTGAAAAACGGAGAACGAAACCCTCCGGGTTTCCATTGGGATGGCGTGGAACATATGTCGCTGTACAACGTGATGGTCGGGAGTAGGCTACAGCATAAGAGGATTGGAGGATTGTAAATTAATATCTAAGGGGCATAACATTTCCACACCCTAATTGTAGTGTCCCCAATACTCATTTCGCCTATGGTAGGCCGACAGAATATCTACAAATATATATTCTTTCCAACGTGACTCTCCGCCAATAATTATAATGATTTATTTCTGGAGAAACCTAAATGGACTATTTAGCAAATATCACTTGCTTATATTCAGTCAACACACAGTTAACAAACTATAGTTTTGGCAAGGTGGTTAGGACATCTACATTGTGCATGACACAAGTAATTTATCCAACAATAATTTACAGACACAACCTTATGAATACAGGCCCTGACTACTATACAACATGAATACAGGCCCTGACTACTATACAACATGATTACAGGCCCTGACTACTATACAACATGAATACAGGCCCTGACTACTATACAACATGAATACAGGCCCTGACTACTACAGGCCCTGACTACTATACAACATGAATACAGGCCCTGACTACTATACAACATGAATACAGGCCCTGACTACTACAGGCCCTGACTACTACAGGCCCTGACTACTATACAACATGAATACAGGCCCTGACTACTATACAACATGAATACAGGCCCTGACTACTATACAACATGAATACAGACCCTGACTACTATACAACATGAATACAGGCCCTGACTACTATACAACATGAATACAGACCCTGACTACTATACAACATGAATACAGGCCCTGACTACTATACAACATGAATACAGGCCCTGACTACTACAGGCCCTGACTACTACAGGCCCTGACTACTACAGGCCCTGACTACTACAGGCCCTGACTACTACAGGCCCTGACTACTATACAACATGAATACAGGCCCTGACTACTACAGGCCCTGACTACTATACAACATGAATACAGGCCCTGACTACTACAGGCCCTGACTACTATACAACATGAATACAGGCCCTGACTACTATACAACATGAATACAGGCCCTGACTACTATACAACATGACTACAGGCCCTGACTACTACAGGCCCTGACTACTATACAACATGAATACAGACCCTGACTACTATACAACATGAATACAGGCCCTGACTACTATACAACATGAATACAGGCCCTGACTACTACAGGCCCTGACTACTATACAACATGAATACAGGCCCTGACTACTATACAACATGAATACAGGCCCTGACTACTATACAACATGAATACAGGCCCTGACTACTATACAACATGAATACAGGCCCTGACTACTATACAACATGAATACAGGCCCTGACTACTATACAACATGAACACAGGCCCTGACTACTACAGGCCCTGACTACTACAGGCTCTGACTACTATACAACATGAATACAGGCCCTGACTACTATACAACATGAATACAGGCCCTGACTACTATACAACATGAATACAGGCCCTGACTACTATACAACATGACTACAGGCCCTGACTACTATACAACATGAATACAGGCCCTGACTACTATACAACATGAATACAGGCCCTGACTACTATACAACATGAATACAGGCCCTGACTACTACAGGCCCTGACTACTACAGGCCCTGACTACTACAGGCCCTGACTACTACAGGCCCTGACTACTATACAACATGAATACAGGCCCTGACTACTACAGGCCCTGACTACTATACAACATGAATACAGGCCCTGACTACTACAGGCCCTGACTACTATACAACATGAATACAGGCCCTGACTACTATACAACATGAATACAGGCCCTGACTACTATACAACATGACTACAGGCCCTGACTACTACAGGCCCTGACTACTATACAACATGAATACAGACCCTGACTACTATACAACATGAATACAGGCCCTGACTACTATACAACATGAATACAGGCCCTGACTACTACAGGCCCTGACTACTATACAACATGAATACAGGCCCTGACTACTATACAACATGAATACAGGCCCTGACTACTATACAACATGAATACAGGCCCTGACTACTATACAACATGAATACAGGCCCTGACTACTATACAACATGAATACAGGCCCTGACTACTATACAACATGAACACAGGCCCTGACTACTACAGGCCCTGACTACTACAGGCTCTGACTACTATACAACATGAATACAGGCCCTGACTACTATACAACATGAATACAGGCCCTGACTACTATACAACATGAATACAGGCCCTGACTACTATACAACATGACTACAGGCCCTGACTACTATACAACATGAATACAGGCCCTGACTACTATACAACATGAATACAGGCCCTGACTACTATACAACATGAATACAGGCCCTGACTACTACAGGCCCTGACTACTATACAACATGAATACAGGCCCTGACTACTATACAACATGAATACAGGCCCTGACTACTATACAACATGAATACAGGCCCTGACTACTATACAACATGAATACAGGCCCTGACTACTACAGGCCCTGACTACTATACAACATGAATACAGGCCCTGACTACTATACAACATGAATACAGGCCCTGACTACTATACAACATGAATACAGGCCCTGACTACTACAGGCCCTGACTACTATACAACATGAATACAGGCCCTGACTACTACAGGCCCTGACTACTACAGGCCCTGACTACTATACAACATGAATACAGGCCCTGACTACTACAGGCCCTGACTACTACAGGCTCTGACTACTATACAACATGAATACAGGCCCTGACTACTATACAACATGAATACAGGCCCTGACTACTACAGGCCCTGACTACTATACAACATGAATACAGGCCCTGACTACTATACAACATGAATACAGGCCCTGACTACTATACAACATGAATACAGGCCCTGACTACTATACAACATGAATACAGGCCCTGACTACTACAGGCCCTGACTACTATACAACATGAATACAGGCCCTGACTACTATACAACATGAATACAGGCCCTGACTACTATACAACATGAATACAGGCCCTGACTACTACAGGCCCTGACTACTATACAACATGAATACAGGCCCTGACTACTACAGGCCCTGACTACTACAGGCCCTGACTACTATACAACATGAATACAGGCCCTGACTACTATACAACATGAATACAGGCCCTGACTACTATACAACATGAATACAGGCCCTGACTACTATACAACATGAATACAGGCCCTGACTACTATACAACATGAATACAGGCCCTGACTACTATACAACATGAATACAGGCCCTGACTACTATACAACATGAATACAGGCCCTGACTACTATACAACATGAATACAGGCCCTGACTACTATACAACATGAATACAGGCCCTGACTACTATACAACATGAATACAGGCCCTGACTACTACAGGCCCTGACTACTATACAACATGAATACAGGCCCTGACTACTATACAACATGAATACAGGCCCTGACTACTATACAACATGAATACAGGCCCTGACTACTACAGGCCCTGACTACTACAGGCCCTGACTACTATACAACATGAATACAGGCCCTGACTACTACAGGCCCTGACTACTACAGGCCCTGACTACTATACAACATGAATACAGGCCCTGACTACTACAGGCCCTGACTACTATACAACATGAATACAGGCCCTGACTACTATAGAACATGAATACAGGCCCTGACTACTATACAACATGAATACAGGCCCTGACTACTACAGGCCCTGACTACTATACAACATGATTACAGGCCCTGACTACTACAGGCCCTGACTACTACAGGCCCTGACTACTACAGGCTCTGACTACTATACAACATGAATACAGGCCCTGACTACTATACAACATGAATACAGGCCCTGACTACTATACAACATGAATACAGGCCCTGACTACTATACAACATGAATACAGGCCCTGACTACTATACAACATGAATACAGGCCCTGACTACTACAGGCCCTGACTACTATACAACATGAATACAGGCCCTGACTACTATACAACATGAATACAGGCCCTGACTACTATACAACATGATGAATACAGGCCCTGACTACTATACAACATGATGAATACAGGCCCTGACTACTATACAACATGATGAATACAGGCCCTGACTACTATACAACATGATGAATACAGGCCCTGACTACTATACAACATGAATACAGGCCCTGACTACTATACAACATGAATACAGGCCCTGACTACTATACAACATGAATACAGGCCCTGACTACTATACAACATGAATACAGACCCTGACTACTATACAACATGAATACAGGCCCTGACTACTATACAACATGAATACAGGCCCTGACTACTATACAACATGAATACAGGCCCTGACTACTATACAACATGAATACAGGCCCTGACTACTACAGGCCCTGACTACTATACAACATGAATACAGGCCCTGACTACTATACAACATGAATACAGGCCCTGACTACTATACAACATGAATACAGGCCCTGACTACTACAGGCCCTGACTACTATACAACATGAATACAGGCCCTGACTACTACAGGCCCAGGCTACAGGCCCTGACTACTATACAACATACAGGCCCTGACTACTATACAACATGAATACAGGCCCTGACTACTATACAACATGAATACAGGCCCTGACTACTATACAACATGAATACAGGCCCTGACTACTATACAACATGAATACAGGCCCTGACTACTATACAACATGAATACAGGCCCTGACTACTATACAACATGAATACAGGCCCTGACTACTATACAACATGAATACAGGCCCTGACTACTATACAACATGAATACAGGCCCTGACTACTATACAACATGAATACAGGCCCTGACTACTACAGGCCCTGACTACTATACAACATGAATACAGGCCCTGACTACTATACAACATGAATACAGGCCCTGACTACTATACAACATGAATACAGGCCCTGACTACTACAGGCCCTGACTACTACAGGCCCTGACTACTACAGGCCCTGACTACTATACAACATGAATACAGGCCCTGACTACTACAGGCCCTGACTACTACAGGCCCTGACTACTATACAACATGAATACAGGCCCTGACTACTACAGGCCCTGACTACTATACAACATGAATACAGGCCCTGACTACTATAGAACATGAATACAGGCCCTGACTACTATACAACATGAATACAGGCCCTGACTACTACAGGCCCTGACTACTATACAACATGATTACAGGCCCTGACTACTACAGGCCCTGACTACTACAGGCCCTGACTACTACAGGCTCTGACTACTATACAACATGAATACAGGCCCTGACTACTATACAACATGAATACAGGCCCTGACTACTATACAACATGAATACAGGCCCTGACTACTATACAACATGAATACAGGCCCTGACTACTACAGGCCCTGACTACTATACAACATGAATACAGGCCCTGACTACTATACAACATGAATACAGGCCCTGACTACTATACAACATGATGAATACAGGCCCTGACTACTATACAACATGATGAATACAGGCCCTGACTACTATACAACATGATGAATACAGGCCCTGACTACTATACAACATGATGAATACAGGCCCTGACTACTATACAACATGAATACAGGCCCTGACTACTATACAACATGAATACAGGCCCTGACTACTATACAACATGAATACAGGCCCTGACTACTATACAACATGAATACAGACCCTGACTACTATACAACATGAATACAGGCCCTGACTACTATACAACATGAATACAGGCCCTGACTACTATACAACATCAATACAGGCCCTGACTACTATACAACATGAATACAGGCCCTGACTACTATACAACATGAATACAGGCCCTGACTACTATACAACATGATGAATACAGGCCCTGACTACTACAGGCCCTGACTACTATACAACATGAATACAGGCCCTGACTACTATACAACATGAACACAGGCCCTGACTACTACAGGCCCTGACTACTACAGGCCCTGACTACTATACAACATGAATACAGGCCCTGACTACTATACAACATGAATACAGGCCCTGACTACTACAGGCCCTGACTACTATACAACATGATTACAGGCCCTGACTACTACAGGCCCTGACTACTACAGGCCCTGACTACTACAGGCCCTGACTACTACAGGCTCTGACTACTATACAACATGAATACAGGCCCTGACTACTATACAACATGAATACAGGCCCTGACTACTATACAACATGAATACAGGCCCTGACTACTATACAACATGAATACAGGCCCTGACTACTATACAACATGAATACAGGCCCTGACTACTATACAACATGAATACAGGCCCTGACTACTACAGGCCCTGACTACTATACAACATGAATACAGGCCCTGACTACTATACAACATGAACACAGGCCCTGACTACTACAGGCCCTGACTACTACAGGCCCTGACTACTACAGGCCCTGACTACTACAGGCCCTGACTACTATACAACATGAATACAGGCCCTGACTACTATACAACATGAATACAGGCCCTGACTACTATACAACATGAACACAGGCCCTGACTACTATACAACATGAATACAGGCCCTGACTACTACAGGCCCTGACTACTATACAACATGAATACAGGCCCTGACTACTATACAACATGAATACAGGCCCTGACTACTATACAACATGAATACAGGCCCTGACTACTATACAACATGAATACAGGCCCTGACTACTATACAACATGAATACAGGCCCTGACTACTATACAACATGAATACAGGCCCTGACTACTATACAACATGAATACAGGCCCTGACTACTACAGGCCCTGACTACTATACAACATGAATACAGGCCCTGACTACTATACAACATGAATACAGGCCCTGACTACTATACAACATGAATACAGGCCCTGACTACTATACAACATGAATACAGGCCCTGACTACTATACAACATGAATACAGGCCCTGACTACTATACAACATGAATACAGGCCCTGACTACTATACAACATGAATACAGACCCTGACTACTATACAACATGACTACAGGCCCTGACTACTATACAACATGATTACAGGCCCTGACTACTATACAACATGAATACAGGCCCTGACTACTATACAACATGAATACAGGCCCTGACTACTATACAACATGAATACAGGCCCTGACTACTATACAACATGAATACAGGCCCTGACTACTATACAACATGACTACAGGCCCTGACTACTATACAACATGAATACAGGCCCTGACTACTACAGGCCCTGACTACTATACAACATGAACACAGGCCCTGACTACTATACAACATGAATACAGGCCCTGACTACTATACAACATGAATACAGGCCCTGACTACTATACAACATGATTACAGGCCCTGACTACTATACAACATGATTACAGGCCCTGACTACTATACAACATGAATACAGGCCCTGACTACTATACAACATGAATACAGGCCCTGACTACTATACAACATGAATACAGGCCCTGACTACTATACAACATGAATACAGGCCCTGACTACTATACAACATGAATACAGGCCCTGACTACTACAGGCCCTGACTACTATACAACATGAATACAGGCCCTGACTACTATACAACATGAATACAGGCCCTGACTACTATACAACATGAATACAGGCCCTGACTACTACAGGCCCTGACTACTATACAACATGAATACAGGCCCTGACTACTATACAACATGAATACAGGCCCTGACTACTATACAACATGACTACAGGCCCTGAATACTACACAACATGACTACAGGCCCTGACTACTACAGGCCCTGACTACTACAGGCCCTGACTACTATACAACATGACTACAGGCCCTGACTACTATACAACATGACTACAGGCCCTGACTACTATACAACATGAATACAGGCCCTGACTACTATACAACATGAATACAGGCCCTGACTACTATACAACATGAATACAGGCCCTGACTACTATACAACATGAATACAGGCCCTGACTACTATACAACATGAATACAGGCCCTGACTACTATACAATATGAATACAGGCCCTGACTACTACAGGCCCTGACTACTATACAACATGAATACAGGCCCTGACTACTATACAACATGAATACAGGCCCTGACTACTACAGGCCCTGACTACTATACAACATGAACACAGGCCCTGACTACTACAGGCCCTGACTACTACAGGCCCTGACTACTACAGGCCCTGACTACTATACAACATGAATACAGGCCCTGACTACTATACAACATGAATACAGGCCCTGACTACTATACAACATGAATACAGGCCCTGACTACTATACAACATGAATACAGGCCCTGACTACTACAGGCCCTGACTACTATACAACATGAATACAGGCCCTGACTACTATACAACATGAATACAGGCCCTGACTACTACAGGCCCTGACTACTATACAACATGAACACAGGCCCTGACTACTACAGGCCCTGACTACTACAGGCCCTGACTACTACAGGCCCTGACTACTATACAACATGAATACAGGCCCTGACTACTATACAACATGAATACAGGCCCTGACTACTATACAACATGAATACAGGCCCTGACTACTACAGGCCCTGACTACTATACAACATGAATACAGGCCCTGACTACTATACAACATGAATACAGGCCCTGACTACTACAGGCCCTGACTACTATACAACATGAATACAGGCCCTGACTACTATACAACATGAATACAGGCCCTGACTACTACAGGCCCTGACTACTACAGGCCCTGACTACTACGTGAGTTGTGACAGATTAGATTTGTACCTTTTTGCTTCAACACCAGGCAAGTCTGTCAACAAGAGATCAGCATGTTGACATAACAGTCTCTCTCACACACACAGAGAGAGAAACACACACACACACACACACACACACACACACACACACACACACACACACACACACACACACACACACACACACACACACACACACACACACACACACACACACACACACACAGAGAGAGAGAAACACACACACACACACAGAAAAGCTACCTTGAAGAGTGTGACAGATATTTCTATGTTTTCTGGTACAGGCCACACCACCACTCCTCGGTAGGGGTTCTTGATGCCTGGCTGCCAACTGTGAGCCTGGGGAGAGATTGAGAGTGTTTATTTATTTTACCTTTTCACAACATTGTATTTCGCCATAATATTTTGTGAGTGTAACGTTTACTGCACATTTCTAATTATTTCTATTTAGTTTATAATCTATTTCACCTGCTTCGGTAATGTTAAGATATGTTACCCATGCCAATAAAGTCATTTTAATTGAATTGAGAGTGAGAGACAGAGGGAGACCGAAAACACAATATATACACTTTTAAAAAATCACTAAATATAACATCAAACATTTACACAGACAGAAACTAATTTAGGGTAAAGACCCAAACGGATGCAAGGTGCAGACCAACAGGTAAACTCTGAAGAAATATGATAGAAAGCTGTACACTATACATCTCCACAGTGATTTAGCCTTCTTCCTACTTCCTACTTCCTACGACCAGGTCCAGCTAAACAGCCTGAAGTACCAAGACAAAACACACACCTTGGAGGATTTCCGTCGGCTCCTGCGAGTCCACACCACTACCAGCTTGTCTGGTTGCCTGGAAAAGAACAGAGGAAGGAGGAGGGATGAGAAGAGGACAGTGTGGAGGAGGGATGAGAAGAGGACAGTGTGGAGGAGGGATGAGAAGAGGACAGTGTGGAGGAGGGATGAGAAGAGGACAGTGTGGAGGAGGGATGAGAAGAGGACAGTGTGGAGGAGGGATGAGAAGAGGACAGTGTGGAGGAGGGATGAGAAGAGGACAGTGTGGAGGAGGGATGAGAAGAGGACAGTGTGGAGGAGGGATGAGAAGAGGACAGTGTGGAGGAGGGATGAGAAGAGGACAGTGTGGAGGAGGGATGAGAAGAGGACAGTGTGGAGGAGGGATGAGAAGAGGACAGTGTGGAGGAGGGATGAGAAGAGGAGTGTGGAGGAGGGATGAGAAGAGGACAGTGTGGAGGAGGGATGAGAAGAGGACAGTGTGGAGGAGGGATGAGAAGAGGACAGTGTGGAGGAGGGATGAGAAGAGGACAGTGTGGAGGAGGGATGAGAAGAGGACAGTGTGGAGGAGGGAGGAGAAGAGGACAGTGTGGAGGAAGGAGGAGGGATGAGAAGAGGACAGTGTGGAGGAGGGAGGAGAAGAGGACAGTGTGGAGGAGGGATGAGAAGAGGACAGTGTGGAGGAGGGATGAGAAGAGGACAGTGTGGAGGAGGGATGAGAAGAGGACAGTGTGGAGGAGGGAGGAGAAGAGGACAGTGTGGAGGAGGGATGAGAAGAGGACAGTGTGGAGGAGGGATGAGGGATGAGAAGAGGACAGTGTGGAGGAGGGATGAGGGATGAGAAGAGGACCGTGTGGAGGAGGGATGAGGGAGGAGAAGAGGACAGTGTGGAGGAGGGAGGAGAAGAGGACAGTGTGGAGGAGGGATGAGAAGAGGACAGTGTGGAGGAGGGATGAGAAGAGGACAGTGTGGAGGAGGGATGAGAAGAGGACAGTGTGGAGGAGGGATGAGAAGAGGACAGTGTGGAGGAGGGATGAGAAGAGGACAGTGTGGAGGAGGGATGAGAAGAGGACAGTGTGGAGGAGGGATGAGAAGAGGACAGTGTGGAGGAGGGATGAGTAGAGGACAGTGTGGAGGAAGGAGGAGGGATGAGAAGAGGACAGTGTGGAGGAGGGAGGAGAAGAGGACAGTGTGGAGGAAGGAGGAGGGATGAGAAGAGGACAGTGTGGAGGAGGGAGGAGAAGAGGACAGTGTGGAGGAGGGAGGAGAAGAGGACAGTGTGGAGGAGGGAGGAGAAGAGGACAGTGTGGAGGAGGGAGGAGAAGAGGACAGTGTGGAGGAGGGAGGAGAAGAGGACAGTGTGGAGGAGGGATGAGAAGAGGACAGTGTGGAGGAGGGATGAGAAGAGTACAGTGTGGAGGAGGGATGAGAAGAGGACAGTGTGGAGGAAGGAGGAGGGATGAGTAGAGGACAGTGTGGAGGAAGGAGGAGGGATGAGAAGAGGACAGTGTGGAGGAGGGATGAGAAGAGGACAGTGTGGAAGAGGGATGAGAAGAGGACAGTGTGGAGGAAGGAGGAGGGATGAGTAGAGGACAGTGTGGAGGAAGGAGGAGGGATGAGAAGAGGACAGTGTGGGGGAGGGATGAGAAGAGGACAGTGTGGAGGAAGGAGGAGGGATGAGAAGAGGACAGTGTGGAGGAGGGATGAGAAGAGGACAGTGTGGAGGAAGGATGAGGGATGAGTAGAGGACAGTGTGGAGGAAGGAGGAGAAGAGGACAGTGTGGAGGAAGGAGGAGAAGAGGACAGTGTGGAGGAAGGAGGAGGAGAGGACAGTGTGGAGGAAGGAGGAGAAGAGGACAGTGTGGAGGAAGGAGGAGGGATGAGAAGAGGACAGTGTGGAGGAAGGAGGAGGAGAGGACAATGTGGAGGAAGGAGGGATGAGAAGAGGACAGTGTGGAGGAAGGAGGAGGGATTAGAAGAGGACAGTGTAGAGATGATCATATCACAGATTACAGATTTAATAACGGAAAGAACACAAGTTTGACTTGTGTCCCCAGTAGCCTCATCTTTCCTCGTCTTTCCATGATTCAATCGATCGTATTTTATAAAGGCCCTTTTTACATCAGCAGATGTCACAAGGTGCTTCACAGACACCCAGCCGAGACCCTCAATTCCTAATGCTCTGTGTGATACTATGTGACACTATGAGACACTATGTGACACTATGTGACACTACGAGACACTACGAGACACTACGAGACACTATGTGACACTATGTCCATACGATGTTTGGTTAAGTTCCACAACCAAACGCACTCCCGTGACCACAACCAAACACACTCCCCGTGACCACAACCAAACGTACTCCCCTGGATACAACCAAATGCACTCCCGTGACCACAACCAAACACACTCCCCTGGAAACAACCAAACACACTCCCCTGGAAACAACCAAACGCACTCCCCTGACCACAAATAAAGAGAAATAAAAAGAGAGAAAACAGAGAGAAAGAGAATAGGACGACTGCAAGTGGAGGCCCCACACAGAGAAGCTATTGTCACAAGACAGAAGGCATGTCATATATATGAGAGAGAGAGAGACAGGGACATGTCCGACCCCCAGGCTGTTCCGTACACAGTGTACAATTCTCACCATTCATCTTCTGACCATCCAACTAAGACTGCTTGATTTCTAGCTGAGTTTCTCTCATACTCCCTCAGAAGACCATCGCTTGAATAGTCCGAATTAATCTAACTCAAGAAATCGGTCATTAATTGACGTTCTTGTCCAAGAGATCTTTACAATCATTTTGAAACATCTGCAATAACATCTGTTAAATATGTATGTGACCAATACAATTAGAATTGATGCAGTATTTTTCAATGAAAAAATTGCACAAAAATGAGTCTCCAGCTGTTGAATGACAACAATTACTTAATTGAAGAATCCCTACTGCAAAACACCAGTCTTAACGTCAACAGTGAAGAGGCGACTACGGGATGCTGTCCTTCTAGGCAGAGTTCCTCTGTCCAGTGTCTGTGTTATTCTTCCCATCTTAATCTTTTCTTTTTATTGGCCAGTCTGAGATATGTCTTTTTCTTTGCAACTCTGCCTAGAAGGCCAGCATCCCGGAGTCGCCTCTTCACTGTTGACTTTGAGACTGGACAGAGGAACTCTGCCTAGAAGGCCAGCATCCCGGAGTCGCCTCTTCACTGTTGACTTTGAGACTGGACAGAGGAACTCTGCCTAGAAGGCCAGCATCCCGGAGTCGCCTCTTCACTGTTGACGTTGAGACTGGTGTTTTGCAGGTACGATTTAATGAAGTCAGTTTAGGACTTGTGAGGCGTCTGTTTCAAATCAAATCGTATTTGTCACATACACATGGTTAGCAGATGTAGGGAAATTCTTGTGCTTCTGACAATGCAGTAATAACCAACGAGTAATCTAACCTAACAATTCCACAACTACTACCATATACACACACAAGTGTAAAGGGATAAAGAATATGTACATAAAGATATATGAATGAGTGATGGTACAGAACGGCATAGGCAAGATGCAGTAAATGGTATAGAGTACAGTATATATACACACACACATAATGTCCTTCACTGGAACGGAAATGGCGCCACACCAAACTGGAAGTATTCCGACTAGCTTGGAAGGACAGTACCGTGCAGTACCAAAGAGCCCTTACTGCTGCTCGATCATCATATTTTTCTAACTTAATTGAGGAAAATAAGAACAATCCTAAATTCCTTTTTGATACTGTCGCAAAGCTAACTAAAAAGCAGCATTCCCCAAGAGAGGATGGCTTTCACTTTAGCAGTGATAAATTCATGAACTTCTTTGAGGAAAAGATCATGATTATTAGAAAGCAAATTACGGACTCCTCTTTAAATTTTATTTTATTTTACCTTTATTTAACCAGGCAAGTCAGTTAAGAACATATTCTTATTTTCAATGACGGCCTGGGAACAGTGGGTTAACTGCCTGTTCAGGGGCAGAACGACAGATTTGTACCTTGTCAGCTCGGGGGTTTGAACTCGCAACCTTCCGGTTACTAGTCCAACGCTCTAACCCAGGGGTGTCAAACTCATTTCGCATCGTGGGCCACATACGGCCTAGGGAGATGTCAAGTGGGCCGGACCATTAAAATTATACCATACTCTGCTATAAATAACCAAAATATCATGTCTTTCCTTTGTTTTGGTGTAAAGAAGCACAAGAACATTAGGAAAATATTGAAATTTAATGAACTATCCTTTTACAAAACATTTCATGAAACACCTCATATTTCCTTAGACAAATGTGCAATTTACTTTTATCATTCACAAATATGCATTGCAACTGATCCCACTGATTGTACAAAGGCACAAAACTTTAATTGGTACTGAAAAATATAGTAATGCACTTTAAGATTAAATGAGACTTTTTAAAGAAAGGAATTTTTAAACCACTTACACATACGCATATAAAATCTAAATGTAATCCCTGCGTACACCTTACAAACTAAGGAGAGTGATTTTAAATGTGTAATGAAGAAAGTGTTCGCCTGTCCTGTAAATCTGTAAACTTCATACATGAAACATACATACACATACAATACATACTGAAAATTTATGGAGTTGTATGAACAGTAGAATTCCATCACACAACCTTTGTTTTGAAGCTGCTGACTAACATTAAAGTGCACATTTTTTAAATCACCACAGTAAGGATTCATCTTCACAGAGCTGTATTCTTTCAATGCAAACAGTATCTAAGGCAGCATTTTAAAGGTGTTAGTCTGAAAATTCTACACTCCTTATCTACTTTTCTCCGTTTGGATAAACGACATTTTGGCTAATGAGGGTGTAGCGGAGAGGTAGAGACCAAGGTATTAACAACGTCAGTAACAAGCAGCAGATGGCGCATTGATACCGTCTGCTGTTTTCAGTCTGTCTCAGTGATGCGGCTTGTCTTCTACTCTGATGGAAAGAGTGCGCCCCTTAGCGGATAATCCATGAATTGCAGCGAATTAAAAATATTAATTCCATGTCTTTTATGCATTTTTTCCACTTTCAAATTATCCTGCGGGCCTGATCGAACCTCCTTGGGGGCCGGTTCCGGCCCGCGGGCCGTATGTTTGACACCAACTGAACTTTGGAGGAATACGCAGCCTAGTGGTTAGAGTCTAACCACTAGGCTGCGTATTCCTCCAAAGTTCAGTTGTCCTGAGTCTGCACAACTCTGCCAGGACCTAGGATCAAGAGAGACGCTCAAGTGTTTTAGTACTATATCTCTTGACACAATGATGAAAATAATCATGGCCTCTAAACCTTCAAGCTGCATACTGGACCCTATTCCAACTAAACTACTGAAAGAGCTGTTCCTGTGCTTGGCCCTCCTATGTTGAACATAATAAACGGCTCTCTATCCACCAGATGTGTACCAAACTCACTAAAAGTGGCAGTAATAAAGCCTCTCTTGAAAAAGCCAAACCTTGACCCAGAAAATATAAAAAATCGAATTTTCCATTCCTCTCAAAAATGTTAGAAAAGGCTGTTGCGCAGCAACTCACTGCCTTCCTGAAGACAAACAATGTATACGAAATGCTTCAGTCTGGTTTTAGACCCCATCATAGCACTGAGACTGCACTTGTGAAGGTGGTAAAAAGATAATTACCTTTTAATGGCATCAGACCGAGGCTCTGCATCTGTCCTCGTGCTCCTAGACCTTAGTGCTGCTTTTGATACCATCGATCACCACATTCTTTTGGAGAGATTGGAAACCCAAATTGGTCTACACGGACAAGTTCTGGTCTGGTTTAGATCTCATCTGTCTGAAAGATATCAGTTTGTCTCTGTGAATGGTTTGTCCTCTGACAAATCAACTGTAAATGTCGGTGTTCCTCAAGGTTCCGTTTAGGACCACTATTGTTTTCACTATATATTTTACCTCTTGGGGATGTCATTCGAAAATATAATGTAAACTTTCACTGCTATGCGGATAACACACAGCTGTACATTTCAATGAAACATGGTGAAGCCCCCAAAATTGCCCTCGATAGAAGCATGTGTTTCAGACATAAGGAAGTGGATGGCTGCAAACTTTCTACTTTTAAACTCGGACAAAACAGAGATGCTTGTTCTAGGTCCCAAGAAACAAAGAGATCTTCTGTTGAATCTGACAATTAATCTTAATGGTTGTACAGTCGTCTCGAATAAAACTGAAGGACCTCGGCGTTACTCTGGACCCTGATCTCTCTTTTGAAGAACATATCAAGACCATTTCAAGGACAGCTTTTTTCCATCTACGTAACATTGCAAAAATCAGAAACTTTCTGTCCAAAATGCATAAAAATGAATCCATGCTTTTGTCACTTCTAGGTTAGACTACTGCAATGCTCTACTTTCCGGCTACCGGATAAAGGACTAAATAAACTTCAGTTAGGGCTAAATACGGCTGATAGAATCTTGACTAGAACCAAATAATTTGATAATATTACTCCAGTGCTAGCCTCCCTACACTGGCTTCCTGTCAAAGCAAGGGCTGATTTCAAGGTTTTACTGCTAACCTACAAAGCATTACATGGGCTTGCTCCTACCTATCTCTCTGATTTGGTCCTGCCGTACAGACCTACACGTACGCTACGGTCACAAGACGCAGGCCTCCTAATTGTACCTAGAATTTCTAAGCAAACAGCTGGAGGCAGGGCTTTCTCCTATAGAGCTCCATTTTTATGGAACGGTCTGCCTACCCATGTCAGAGACGCAAACTCGGTCTCAACCATGAAGTCTTTACTGAAGACTCATCTCTTCAGTGGGACATATGATTGAGTGTAGTCTGGCCCAGGAGTGGGAAGGTGAACGGAAAGGCTCTGGAGCAACGAACCACCCTTGCTGTCTCTGCCTGGCCGGTTCCCCTCTTTCCACTGGGATTCTCTGCCTCTAACCCTATTACAGGGGCTGAGTCACTGGCTTACTGGGGCTCTCTCATACCGTCCCTGGGAGGGGTGCGTCACCTGAGTGGGTTGAGTCACTGATGTGATCATCCTGTCTGGGTTGGCGCCCATCCCTTGGGTTGTGCCGTGGCGGAGATCTTTGTGGGCTATACTCGGCCTTGTCTCAGGATGGTAAGTTGGTTGAAGATATCCCTCTAGTGGTGTGGGGGTTGTGCTGTGGCAAAGTGGGTGGGGTTATATCCTTCCTGTTTGGCCCTGTCCGGGGGTGTCCTCGCCACAGTGTCTCCTGACCCCTCCTGTCTCAGCCTCCAATATTTATGCTGCAGTAGTTTATGTCGGGGGGCTAGGGTCAGTTTGTTATATCTGGAGTACTTCTCTTGTCCTATTCGGTGTCCTGTGTGAATTTAAGTGTGCTCTCTCTAATTCTCTCTTTCGGAGGACCTGACCCCTAGGACCGTGCCTCAGGACTACCTGACATGATGACTCCTTGCTGTCCCCAGTCCACCTGGTCGTGCTGCTGCTCCAGTTTCAACTGTTCTGCCTCATTATTATTGGACCATGCTGGTATATTATGAACATTTGAACATCTTGGCCATGTTCTGTTATAATCTCCACCCGGCACAGCCAGAGGAGGACTGGCCACCCCACATAGCCTGGTTCCTCTCTAGGTTTCTTCCTAGGTTTTGGCCTTTCTAGGGAGTTTTCCTAGCCACCGTGCTTCTACACCTGCATTGCTTGCTGTTTGGGGTTTTAGGCTGGGTTTCTGTACAGCACTTTGAGATATCAGCTGATGTACGAAGGGCTATATAAATAAATTTGTTGATTCACTAACATATACACACACACTGACCCTCATCACTAATACACACACTGACCCTCACTAATGTATATATATACACACACACACACTGACCCTCACTAATATATATATACACACACACACACACACACTGACTCTCACTAATGTATCTATATACACACACACTGACCCTCACTAATATATATATACACACACAGACCCTCACTAATACACACAGATACCATCCCTCATCACTAATACACACACAGCCCCTGATCACTAATACACACACTGACCCTCACTAATATATATATCATATATACACACACACTGACCCTCACTAATATGTGTATATATATACACACACACACACACACACACACACTGACCTCACTAATATATAGTATATATATATATATACACACACACTGACCCTCACTAATATGTGTATATATATATACACACACACACACACTGACCCTCACTAATATGTGTATATATATATATATATACACACACACACACACACACACACACACACACACACACACACACACACACACACACACACACACACACACACACACACACACACACACACACACACACACACATTAATATATATATACACACACTGACCCTCATTAATATATATATACACACACACACACACACACACTGACCATCACCAAAATATACACTGTCATGACGTTGGGCTGGGGATGACCTTTCCCCTTTTCCTCCCGCTATTCTTCCGATGTGACTGTTGAAAATCCCTTTGTCAACATTGAGAAAGACTCTGGTGACGTCAAAAGTTGGGAAACCAAACCATATTTCAGTAATCCAACCAGTTTGAGAGAACGAGAGAACGAGAGAGAGAGAGAGAGAGAGAGAGAGAGAGAGAGAGAGAGAGAGAGAGAGAGAGAGAGAGAGAGAGAGAGAGAGAGAGAGAGAACGAGAGAGGATGAGAGAACGAGAGAGGATGAGAGAACGAGAGAATGAGAGAACGAGAGAGAGAGAGAGAACGAGAAGAGAAAGAGAGAGAACGAGAGAGGATGAGAGAACGA
>NW_025748457.1:5000-7500 GCF_021184085.1 Oncorhynchus gorbuscha
AGCTGGTAGTCCCATCCACCAAACTACCAGGTGTGAAACAGGGAAGGGACTCAGGGGGTATGCTAATTTGGTACAGAGCAGACCTAACTCACTCCATTAAATTAATCAAAACAGGAACATTCTACATTTGGCTAGAAATTCAAAAGGAAATTATCCTAACAGAGAAAAATGTCCTCCTGTGTGCTACCTATATCCCCCCACTAGAATCCCCATATTTTAATGAAGACAGCTTCTCCATCCTGGAGGGGGAAATCAATCATTTCCAGGCCCAGGGACATGTACTAGTCTGTGGCGACCTTAATGCCAGAACCGGACAAGAACCTGACACCCTCAGCACACAGGGGGACAAACACCTGCCTGGAGGTGACAGCATTCCCTCCCACATATGCCCCCCTAGGCACAACTATGACAACATAACCAACACAAACGGGTCACAACTCCTGCAGCTCTGTCGCACGCTGGGTATGTACATAGTCAACGGTAGGCTTCGAGGGGACTCCTATGGTAGGTACACCTATAGCTCATCTCTTGGCAGTAGTACTGTCGACTACTTAATCCCTGACCTCAACCCAGAGTCTCTCAGAGCGTTCACAGTCAGCCCACTGACACCCCTATCAGACCACAGTCAGTCCACTGACACCCCTATCAGACCACAGCAAAATCACAGTCTACTTGAACAGAGCAATACTCAATCATGAGGCATCAAAGCCAAAGGAACTGAGTAACATTAAGAAATGCTATAGATGGAAGAAATGCAGTTTGGAAACCTACCAAAAAACAATTAGGCAACAACAAATTCAATCCCTTTTAGACAATTTCCTGGGTAAAACGTTCCACTTTAATAGTGAAGGTGTAAACTTGGCAGTAGAAAATCTTAACAGTATATTTGACCTCTCAGCTTCCCTATCAAATCTAAAAATCTCAAATAGAAAAACGAAGAAAATGAACAATAATGACAAATGGTTTGATGAAGAATGCAAAAATCTAAGAAAGAAATTGAGAAACCTGTCCAACCAAAAACATAGAGACCCGGAAAACCTGAGTCTACGCCTTCACTATGGTGAATCACTAAAACAATACAGAAATACACTACGGAAAAAGAAGGAACAGCATGTCAGAAATCAGCTCAATGCAATTGAAGAATCCATAGACTCTAACCACTTCTGGGAAAATTGGAAAACACTAAACAAACAACAACACAAAGAATTATCTATCCAAAATGGAGATGTATGGGTAAACCACTTCTCCAATCTTTTTGGCTCTATAACAAAGAATAAAGAGCAAACACATATACATGATCAAATACAGATCTTAGAATCAACTATTAAAGACAACCAGAACCCACTGGATTCTCCAATTACATTGAATGAGTTACAGGACAAAATAAAAACCCTCCAACCCAAAAAGGCCTGTGGTGTTGATGGTATCCTCAATGAAATGATCAAATATACAGACAACAAATTCCAATTGGCTATACTAAAACTCTTTAACATCATACTTAGCTCTGGCATCTTCCCCAATATTTGGAACCAAGGACTGATCACCCCAATCCACAAAAGTGGAAACAAATTTGACCCCAATAACTATCATGGAATATGCGTCAACAGTAACCTTGGGAAAATCCTCTGCATTATTATTAACAGCAGACTCGTACATTTCCTCAATGAAAACAATGTACTGAGCAAATGTCAAATTGGCTTTTTACCAAATTACCGTACAACAGACCATGTATTCACCCTGCACACCCTAATTGACAACCAAACAAGCCAAAACAAAGGCAAAGTCTTCTCATGCTTTGTTGATTTCAAAAAAGCCTTCGACTCAATCTGGCATGAGGGTCTGCTATACAAACTGATGGAAAGTGGTGTTGGGGGTAAAACATACGACATTATAAAATCCATGTACACAAACAACAAGTGTGCGGTTAAAATTGGCAAAAAACACACACATTTCTTCAAACAGGGTCGTGGGGTTAGACAGGGATACAGCTTAAGCACCACCCTCTTCAACATATATATCAACGAATTGGCGCGGGCACTAGAAAATTCTGCAGCACCCGGCCTCCCCCTGCTAGAATCCGAAGTCAAATGTCTACTGTTTGCTGATGATCTGGTGCTTCTGTCACCAACCAAGGAGGGCCTACAGCAGCACTTAGATCTTATGCACAGATTTTGTCAGACCTGGGCCCTGACAGTAATTCTCAGTAAGACCAAAATAATGGTGTTCCAAAAAAGGTCCAGTCACCAGGACCACAAATACAAATTCCATCTCGACACTGTTGCCCTAGTGCACACAAAAAACTATACATACCTTGGCCTAAACATCAGCGCCACAGGTAACTTCCACAAAGCTGTGAACGATCTGAGAGACAAGGCAAGAAGGGCATTCTATGCCATCAAAAGAAACATAAATTTCAACATACCAATTAGGATTTGGCTAAAAATACTTGAATCAGTCATAGAGCCCATTGCCCTTTATGGTTGTGAGGTCTGGGGTCCGC
>NW_025748457.1:12500-30000 GCF_021184085.1 Oncorhynchus gorbuscha
GGCCCCTCAGGGGTGCGTGCTCAGCCCTCTCCTGTACTCCCTGTTCACTCATGACTGCACGGCCAGGCACAACTCCAACACCATCATTAAATTTGCAGATGACACAAGAGTGGTAGGTCTGATCACCGACATCAACCAGACTGCCTATAGGGAGGAGGTCAGAGGCCTGGCCGTGTGGTGCCAGGACAACAACCTTTCCCTCAACGTGATCAAGACAAAGGAGATGATTGAGATGATTGTGGACTACAGGAAAAAGAGGACTGAGCACGCCCCCATTCTCATCGATGGGGCTGCAGTGGAGCAGGTTGAGAGCTTCAAGTTCCTTGGTGTCCATATCACCAACAAACTAACATGGTCCAAGCACACCATGACAGTCGTGAAGCTGGCACAACAAAACCTATTCCCCCTCAGGAGACTGAAAATATTTGGCATGGGTCCTCAGATCCTCAAAATGCTCTACAGCTGCATCATTGAGAGCACTGGTTGCATCACTGCCTGGTATGGCAACTGCTGGGCCTCCAACTGCAAGGCACTACAGAGGGTAGTGCGAACAGATACATCACTGGGGCCAAGCTTCCCTGCCATCCAGGATCTCTATACCAGGCGGTGTCAGAGGAAGGCCCTGAAAATTGTCAAAGACTCCAGCCACCCTAGCCATATACTGTTCTCTCTGCTACCACATGGCAAGCGGTACCGGAGCACCAAGTCTAGATCCAAGAAGCTTCTAAACAGCTTCTACCCACAAGCCATAAGACTCCTGAACGTCTAGTCAAATGGCTACCCAGACTATTCACATTGCACCGCCCCCTCCCCTCTCCCACCGCTGCTACTCTCTGTTGTCATCTATGCATAGTCCCTTTAACTAACTCTACCTCCATGTACATACTACCTCAACTAACCGGTGCCCCGCACATTGACTCTGTACCGGCACCCCCTGTATATATTGTTATTTTTACTATCACTCTTTAATTACTTGTTACTTTTATCTCTTATTCTGTATTTTTAATACTAAACTGTTGGTTAGCGGCTCGTAAGTAAGCATTTCACTGTAAGGTCCACAACTGTTGTATTCGGCACATGTGACTAATACAATTTGATTTGATTTGAGTAAGGTGTCTGAATACTTATGTAAATGTGAGTAAGGTGTCTGAAATACCAGTTCGCCATCACAACAGCAATATTTGTGACCTGTTGCCACAAGAAAAGGTCAACCAGTGAAGAACAAACACCATTGTAAATACAACCCATATTTATGTTTATTTATTTTCCCTTTTGTACTTGCACAATATTTGCACATCGTAACAACGCTGTATATATATATATATATATATATATATATATATATATATATATATATATATATATATATATATATATATATATATATATATATATATATATATACATAATATGACATTTACAATGTCTTAATTCTTTTGTAACTTCTGTGAGTGTAATGTTTACTGTTAATTATTTATTGTTTATTTCACTTTTATTTATTATCTATTTAACTTCGTTTGACAATGTGAACATATGTTGCCATGCCAATAAAGCCCTTTCAGTTGAATTGAAATGTAATTGAATTTGAGAGAAAGATGGTTTGCCGTATTGTTGTATAGATGCTGCAGGGACAGTTATTTATTTGACAAAATAAAATAAAGCATAACTCTGAACGGAAGCAGAAAGGGAATCTTACTACCAGCCTTACTACCAGTCTTACTACCAGCCTTACTACCAGCCTTACCACCAGCCTTTACTACCAGCCTTACTACCAGCCTTACCACCAGCCTTACTACCAGTCTTACTACCAGCCTTACCACCAGCCTTACTACCAGCCTTACCACCAGCCTTACTACCAGTCTTACTACCAGCCTTACTACCAGCCTTACTACCAGTCTTACTACCAGTCTTACTACCAGCCTTACTACCAGCCTTACTACCAGTCTTACTACCAGCCTTACCACCAGCCTTACTACCAGCCTTACCACCAGCCTTACTACCAGCCTTACCACCAGCCTTACTACCAGCCTTACCACCAGCCTTACTACCAGCCTTACCACCAGCCTTACTACCAGCCTTACTACCAGCCTTACTACCAGTCTTACTACCAGCCTTACTACCAGCCTTACTACCAGCCTTACTACCAGTCTTACTACCAGTCTTACCACCAGCCTTACTACCAGCCTTACCACCAGCCTTACTACCAGCCTTACTACCAGCCTTACTACCAGCCTTACTACCAGCCTTACTACCAGTCTTACTACCAGCCTTACCACCAGCCTTACTACCAGCCTTACTACCAGCCTTACTACCAGCCTTACTACCAGTCTTACTACCAGCCTTACTACCAGCCTTACTACCAGCCTTACTACCAGTCTTACTACCAGCCTTACTACCAGCCTTACTACCAGCCTTACTACCAGCCTTACCACCAGCCTTACTACCAGTCTTACTACCAGCCTTACTACCAGCCTTACTACCAGCCTTACTACCAGTCTTACTACCAGCCTTACTACCAGCCTTACTACCAGTCTTACTACCAGCCTTACCACCAGCTTTACTACCAGCCTTACTACCAGCCTTACTACCAGCCTTACTACCAGTCTTACTACCAGCCTTACCACCAGCCTTACTACCAGCCTTACTACCAGCCTTACTACCAGCCTTACCACCAGCCTTACTACCAGTCTTACTACCAGCCTTACTACCAGCCTTACTACCAGCCTTACCACCAGCCTTACTACCAGCCTTACTACCAGCCTTACTACCAGCCTTACCACCAGCCTTACTACCAGCCTTACTACCAGCCTTACTACCAGCCTTACCACCAGCCTTACTACCAGTCTTACTACCAGCCTTACTACCAGCCTTACTACCAGCCTTACCACCAGCCTTACTACCAGCCTTACTACCAGCTTTACTACCAGCCTTACTACCAGCCTTACCACCAGCCTTACTACCAGTCTTACTACCAGCCTTACTACCAGCCTTACTACCAGCCTTACCACCAGCCTTACTACCAGCCTTACTACCAGCCTTACTACCAGCCTTACCACCAGCCTTACTACCAGCCTTACTACCAGCCTTACTACCAGCCTTACCACCAGCCTTACTACCAGTCTTACTACCAGCCTTACTACCAGCCTTACTACCAGCCTTACCACCAGCCTTACTACCAGCCTTACTACCAGCCTTACTACCAGCCTTACTACCAGCCTTACTACCAGTCTTACTACCAGCCTTACTACCAGCCTTACTACCAGCCTTACCACCAGCCTTACTACCAGCCTTACCACCAGCCTTACTACCAGCCTTACCACCAGCCTTACTACCAGCCTTACCACCAGCCTTACTACCAGCCTTACTACCAGCCTTACTACCAGTCTTACTACCAGCCTTACTACCAGCCTTACTACCAGCCTTACTACCAGTCTTACTACCAGTCTTACCACCAGCCTTACTACCAGCCTTACCACCAGCCTTACTACCAGCCTTACTACCAGCCTTACTACCAGCCTTACTACCAGCCTTACTACCAGTCTTACTACCAGCCTTACCACCAGCCTTACTACCAGCCTTACTACCAGCCTTACTACCAGCCTTACTACCAGTCTTACTACCAGCCTTACTACCAGCCTTACTACCAGCCTTACTACCAGTCTTACTACCAGCCTTACTACCAGCCTTACTACCAGCCTTACTACCAGCCTTACCACCAGCCTTACTACCAGTCTTACTACCAGCCTTACTACCAGCCTTACTACCAGCCTTACCACCAGCCTTACTACCAGCCTTACTACCAGCCTTACTACCAGTCTTACCACCAGCCTTACTACCAGCCTTACTACCAGCCTTACTACCAGCCTTACCACCAGCCTTACTACCAGTCTTACTACCAGCCTTACTACCAGCCTTACTACCAGCCTTACCACCAGCCTTACTACCAGCCTTACTACCAGCCTTACTACCAGCCTTACTACCAGCCTTACTACCAGTCTTACTACCAGCCTTACTACCAGCCTTACTACCAGTCTTACTACCAGCCTTACCACCAGCCTTACTACCAGCCTTACTACCAGCCTTACCACCAGCCTTACTACCAGTCTTACTACCAGCCTTACCACCAGCCTTACTACCAGTCTTACTACCAGCCTTACCACCAGCTTTACTACCAGTCTTACTACCAGCCTTACCACCAGCCTTACTACCAGCTTTACTACCAGTCTTACTACCAGCCTTACCACCAGCCTTACTACCAGCTTTACTACCAGTCTTACTACCAGCCTTACCACCAGCCTTACTACCAGTCTTACTACCAGCCTTACCACCAGCCTTACTACCAGCCTTACCACCAGCCTTACTACCAGCCTTACCACCAGCCTTACTACCAGCCTTACCACCAGCCTTACTACCAGCTTTACTACCAGCCTTACCTCCAGCCTTACTACCAGCTTTACTACCAGCCTTACCTCCAGCCTTACTACCAGCTTTACTACCAGTCTTACTACCAGTCTTACTACCAGCCTTACCACCAGCCTTACTACCAGTCTTACTACCAGCCTTACTACCAGTCTTACTACCAGTCTTACTACCAGCCTTACCACCAGCCTTACTACCAGTCTTACTACCAGCCTTACCACCAGCCTTACTACCAGTCTTACTACCAGCCTTACCACCAGCTTTACTACCAGTCTTACTACCAGCCTTACCACCAGCCTTACTACCAGCTTTACTACCAGTCTTACTACCAGCCTTACCACCAGCCTTACTACCAGCTTTACTACCAGTCTTACTACCAGGCTTACCACCAGCCTTACTACCAGTCTTACTACCAGCCTTACCACCAGCCTTACTACCAGCCTTACCACCAGCCTTACTACCAGCCTTACCACCAGCCTTACTACCAGCCTTACCACCAGCCTTACTACCAGCTTTACTACCAGCCTTACCTCCAGCCTTACTACCAGCTTTACTACCAGCCTTACCTCCAGCCTTACTACCAGCTTTACTACCAGTCTTACTACCAGCCTTACTACCAGTCTTACTACCAGCCTTACTACCAGTCTT
Source organism: Oncorhynchus gorbuscha (assembly GCF_021184085.1). Classification (NCBI taxonomy): domain Eukaryota; kingdom Metazoa; phylum Chordata; class Actinopteri; order Salmoniformes; family Salmonidae; genus Oncorhynchus; species Oncorhynchus gorbuscha. The sequence continues at coordinate 17,568 of NW_025748457.1, forward strand.
ACTACCAGCCTTACTACCAGTCTTACTACCAGCCTTACTACCAGTCTTACTACCAGCCTTACTACCAGTCTTACTACCAGCCTTACTACCAGTCTTACTACCAGCCTTACTACCAGTCTTACTACCAGCCTTACTACCAGTCTTACTACCAGCCTTACTACCAGTCTTACTACCAGCCTTACTACCAGTCTTACTACCAGCCTTACTACCAGTCTTACTACCAGCCTTACCACCAGCCTTACTACCAGCTTTACTACCAGTCTTACTACCAGCCTTTACCACCAGCCTTACTACCAGCTTTACTACCAGCCTTACCACCAGCCTTACTACCAGCTTTACTACCAGCCTTACTACCAGCCTTACTACCAGCTTTACTACCAGCCTTACCACCAGCCTTACTACCAGCCTTACTACCAGCCTTACCACCAGCCTTACTACCAGCCTTACTACCAGCCTTACTACCAGCTTTACTACCAGCCTTACCTCCAGCCTTACTACCAGCCTTACTACCAGCCTTACCACCAGCCTTACTACCAGCCTTACTACCAGCCTTACTACCACCTCACATCCTTCAGTAGTATACTACTCCTTACTACCAGCCTTACTAGACTCACATCCTTCAGTAGTATACCCCTCCTTACTACCAGCTCACATCCTTCAGTAGTATACTCCTCCTTACTACTAGCCTTACTACCAGCCTTACTACCACCTCACAGAGGCATGGAGAGACATCCTTCTAACTATCCCAAAGCCCAGGACCAACAGGCATGGAGAGACAGCCTTTTAACTATCCCAAAGCCCAGGACTAACAGGCATGGAGAGACAGCCTTTTAACTATCTCAAAGCCCAGGACTAACAGGCATGGAGAGACAGCCTTTTAACTATCCCAAAGCCTGGGACCAAGAGGCATAGAGAGACAGCCTTCTAACTATCCCAAAGCCTAGGACCAAGAGGCATGGAGAGACAGCCTTCTAACTATCACAAAGCCTAGGACCAAGAGGCATGGAGAGACAGCCTTTTAACTATCCCAAAGCCTAGGACCAACAGGCATGGAGAGGCAGCCTTCTAACTATCCCAAAGCCCAGGACCAAGAGGCATGGAGAGACAGCCTTCTAACTATCCCAAAGCCTAGGACCAACAGGCATGGATAGGCAGCCTTCTAACTATCCCAAAGCCCAGGACCAAGAGGCATGGAGAGACAGCCTTCTAACTATCCCAAAGCCCAGGACCAAGAGGCATGGATAGACAGCCTTCTAACTATCCCAAAGCCTAGGACCAAGAGGCATGGAGAGACAGCCTTCTAACTATCCCAAAGCCCAGGACCAAGAGGCATGGAGAGACAGCCTTCTAACTATCACAAAGCCTAGCTTTAATTTTTTTTTTCCTGTAAAGAACATTCAATGTCTGAAACGTGCTGTATAAATAAAGCTTAATTTGATTTGATATCCTTCAGTAGCTTCCTCCTCACTGGTAGCGACTAAATTCTCCTGACACCGTCCCAGCCAGGTGGCAGTCATATTTTTTTATTTTACCAGGCAAGTAAGTTAAGAACAAATTCTTATTTTCAATGATGGCCTAGGAACAGTGGGTTAACTGCCTGTTCAGGGGCAGAACAACAGATTTGTACCTTGTCAGCTCAGGGGTTTGACCTTGCAACCTTCCGGTTACTAGGCTACCCTGCCACCACTAGGCTACCCTTCCACCACTAGGCTACCTTGCCACCACTAGGCTACCCTGCCACCACTAGGCTACCCTGCCACCACTAGGCTACCCTGCCACCACTAGGCTACCCTGCCACCACTAGGCTACCCTGCCACCACTAGGCTACCCTGCCACCACTAGGCTACCCTGCCACCTCTAGGCTACCCTGCCACCACTAGGCTACCCTGCCACCACTAGGCTACCCTGCCACCGCTAGGCTACCCCTGCCACCTCTAGGCTACCCTGCCACCGCTAGGCTACCCTGCCACCACTAGGCTACCCTGCCGCCTCTAGGCTACCCTGCCACCACTAGGCTACCCTGCCACCACTAGGCTACCCTGCCACCACTAGGCTACCCTGCCACCTCTAGGCTACCCTGCCACCACTAGGCTACCCTGCCACCACTAGGCTACCCTGCCACCACTAGGCTACCCTGCCACCTCTAGGCTACCCTGCCACCACTAGGCTACCCTGCCACCACTAGGCTACCCTGCCACCACTAGGCTACCCTGCCACCACTAGGCTACCCCTGCCACCACAAGGCTACCCTGCCACCACAAGGCTACCCTGCCACCACTAGGCTACCCTGCCACCACTAGGCTACCCTGCCACCACTAGGCTACCCTGCCACCACAAGGCTACCCTGCCACCACTAGGCTACCCTGCCACCACTAGGCTACCCTGCCACCACTAGGCTACCCTGCCACCACAAGGCTACCCTGCCGCCACAAGGTTACCCTGCCGCCACTAGGCTACCCTGCCGCCACTAGGCTACCCTGCCGCCACTAGGCTACCCTGCCGCCACTAGGCTACCCTGCCACCACAAGGCTACCCTGCCACCACTAGGCTACCCTGCCACCACTAGGCTACCCTGCCACCACAAGGCTACGCTGCCACCACTAGGCTACCCTGCCATAGTTGGATTCTGACAAGGCTGGGCATTATCCTGTTCGGATCCTGTGCTGAATATTGACAAAGCATTTTCATGTCTGTCTAAAGCTTCTATTTTTAAAGAACAAGTGAAAGGACCCAGAAGGAATTTCAATAGAACATCAGTGTCAACGGGTAACTTTTGTCCTTGGTATTTAATGAAGGAAAAAGATCCAAGTGGATTCCGGTCAATCCAGAATACTGGGTACTTTCCAAACAGCATGCTATTCCCTACACAGTGCGCTACTTTTCACCACACACTATTTCCTATGGGCACTGGTCCAAAGCAGTGCAATATACCCACTGGGCACAGGTGTCAATTCAAAGTCTATTCCACGTTGGTTCAACATTAATTTCATTAAAATGACGTGGAAACACGTTGATTTGACCAGTATGTGCCCAGTGCTTTGTGAACAGCTGATATAATGACCAAGGACCTGGCTTAACAGGCTCTGTACGAGGTACAAACAGCTGATATAATGACCAAGGACCTGGTTTAACAGGCTCTGTACGAGGTACAAACAGCTGATATAATGACCAAGGACCTGGTTTAACAGGCTCTGTACGAGGCTCGGGCTTCTCCATAAATACAAACAGCTAATATAATGACCAAGGACCTGGTTTAACAGGCTCTGTACAGGCTCAGGCTTCTCCATAAATACAAACAGCTGATATAATGACCAAGGACCTGGTTTAACAGGCTCTGTACGAGGTACAAACAGCTGATATAATGACCAAGGACCTGGTTTAACAGGCTCTGCAGTACAAACAGCTGATATAATGACCAAGGACCTGGCTTAACAGGCTCTGTACGAGGCTCGGGCTTCTCCATAAATACAAACAGCTGATATAATGACCAAGGACCTGGCTTAACAGGCTCTGTACGAGTACAAACAGCTGATATAATGACCAAGGACCTGGTTTAACAGGCTCTGTACGAGGCTCGGGCTTCTCCATAAATACAAACAGCTGATATAATGACCAAGGACCTGGCTTAACAGGCTCTGTACGAGCTCGGGCTTCTCCATAAATACAAACAGCTGATATAATGACCAAGGACCTGGTTTAACAGGCTCTGTACGAGTACAAACAGCTGATATAATGACCCAGGACCTGGCTTAACAGGCTCTGTACGAGGCTCAGGCTTCTCCATAAATACAAACAGCTGATATAATGACCAAGGACCTGGTTTAACAGGCTCTGTACGAGGCTCGTGCTTCTCCATAAATACAAACAGCTGATATAATGACCAAGGACCTGGTTTAACAGGCTCTGTACGAGGCTCGGGCTTCTCCATAAATACAAACAGCTGATATAATGACCAAGGACCTGGTTTAACAGGCTCTGTACGAGGTACAAACAGCTGATATAATGACCAAGGACCTGGTTTAACAGGCTCTGTACGAGGCTCGGGCTTCTCCATAAATACAAACAGCTAATATAATGACCAAGGACCTGGTTTAACAGGCTCTGTACAAGGCTCGGGCTTCTCCATAAATACAAACAGCTAATATAATGACCAAGGACCTGGCTTAACAGGCTCTGTACGAGTACAAACAGCTGATATAATGACCAAGGACCTGGCTTAACAGGCTCTGTAACAGGCTCGGGCTTCTCCATAAATACAAACAGCTGATATAATGACCAAGGACCTGGCTTAACAGGCTCTGTAATGCAGTACAAACAGCTGATATAATGACCAAGGACCTGGCTTAACAGGCTCTGTACGAGGTACAAACAGCTGATATAATGACCGAGGACCTGGTTTAACAGGCTCTGTACAGGTACAAACAGCTGATATAATGACCAAGGACCTGGTTTAATAGGCTCTGTACGAGGCTCGGGCTTCTCCATAAATACAAACAGCTGATATAATGACCAAGGACCTGGTTTAACAGGCTCTGTACGAGGCTCGGGCTTCTCCATAAATACAAACAGCTGATATAATGACCAAGGACCTGGTTTAACAGGCTCTGTACGAGGCTCGGGCTTCTCCATAAATACAAACAGCTGATATAATGACCAAGGACCTGGTTTAACAGGCTCTGTACGAGGTACAAACAGCTAATATAATGACCAAGGACCTGGCTTAACAGGCTCTGTACGAGGCTCGGGCTTCTCCATAAATACAAACAGCTGATATAATGACCAAGGACCTGGTTTAACAGGCTCTGTACGAGGCTCGGGCTTCTCCATAAATACAAACAGCTGATACTTGAAATGCATGAAAAGAGTGTTCACATTCCCGACACAATGGCCTGCGGTGGGCCGGCATCTCACCACCACTCCCCCTGGTGAGAGAAAGGATTGCAATGTTTCATTTCTCTAAACACTCATCTGCTTGCGGTTAAAGCCACAGCATTTGTTTTGGTTTTTTTGGTGATATTTTAGTCAATTGAAAACATTGCCGTTCACAGACGCTGCCTGCCTGGGAAGGCTCTGGAGGAGAAATACTTGTGAACAGTTGGTTTGTTTGTTTCAGTGGGAAAGGAGGTGGAGCTGAATCAGTGAGATGGATGGATAGAACGTTCCTGTTTGGAATTGTAAATCAACAGCTGGATGTGTTGGAAAGGGGGTGGAGGTGGAGGTGGGGTTGAGGTCGGGCGGGTCATCCCACCACACCCCGGAGTGTAATTGGTGGACTAGTGACTATGGGTGATGAATTGATCGTAGCTGTGTTCCTTCCTTCCTCAGTGAACTGTAGGTCCAGGTGGGACCAGATGCACCTACACTCTTTCACACCCAGACTAGGCCGTCTTCTTCTCCTGCCTGTCAGAGGGCTGGGCTGGGAAATCCTGGGAAAGTTAGGAAGGATTTGCATCTGATACATTTCACCTCTCTGTTTACTCAGGGACTGACCTCAACTCTCAAGGTGGCCTAATGTACAGTCAAAGAAGTGGGAAAAGTAACACAAATCAGAAAGTGCACAAGTTTAGAGTGGACACGTATCTGAGCCTCTGGAACGAGACCAAAAGCATGTTTATCATTATATATCACAGCATCAAAAAAACGAAGGAAACCGGACTTGAAACCGGTCAGGATTAAAATATACCTGTTACACTCTTAGAGAAAAAGGTGCTAAAACCTAAAAGGGTTCTTCGGCTGTCCCCATAGGAGAACCCTTTTAGTAGAATCCTTTTTTTTGGTTGCATGTAGAACCTTTTTGGATTCCATGTAGAACCCTTTCCACAGAGGATTCTACATGGAACCCACATGAAGCCCGAAAGGTTTACCTGGAATCAAAAATGGTTCTACCTGGGAACAAAGAGGGGTTCTCCTATGGGGACTGCGGAAGAACCCTTTGTTCTAAGTGAGAGAAAAAGAGAGAAAGAGAGAGAGAGAGAGAGAGAGAGAGAGAGAGAGAGAGAGAGAGAGAGAGAGAGAGAGAGAAAGAGAAGAGAGAGAAAGAGAGCGAGAGAGAGAAGAGAGAGAGAGAGAGAAGAGAGAGAGAAGAGAGAGAGAGAGAAGAGAGAGAGAGAGAGAGAGAGAGAGAGGAGAGAGAGAGAGAGAGAGAGAGAGAGAGAGAGGAGAGAGAGAGAGAGAGAGAAGAGAGAGAGAGAGAGAGAGAGAGAGAGAGAGAGAGAGAGAGAGGGAGAGAGAGAAAAGAGAAGCGAGAGAGAGAGGGAGAGAGAGAGAGAGAGAGAGAGAGAGAGAGAGAGAGAGAGAGAGAGAGAGAGAGAGGGTATTTATTCACCACAGCCTGGCCTCACATTACACCTGATCCCCACTGCTTTCCGCCATTCAAAATGCATAAAACACTCACTAACCAATAACCGTCCACACAGTGACACACACTCAGGATTTAGCAGATTTACTTTTATGATTCCAACCCATCCTCATCCCCCTCTTCAAGTACAGTAACAAGCGTAGATATTTCAAAGGCAGCTTTATCACTGCCCCATAGCAGATGAATGTTGTCTGTGCAGCAGCAGCAGTAGTAACGTGTATTAGGCCAGGCATGACAGCTCCCCCTGCTCTGACACCATGTTTAAACAGAACAGGAAATGAGACAGAATGAAGACCTGGGCCAGAATACAAATATCTATCAGCCTTGATTTCTCTCAGGGCTGTTTCCTTCGTCTCGTTTTCCTCCCATTTCTTTCTCTCTCTCTCAGTCTGTTGGTGGCTGTGGTCCAGAGGAAAGCACCTAGATGCACACTGAGAGGGAGATTATCGACTCTTCATTGGGCCCATGTGGAAACCATTTCCCGCAATCTGCAGTAATTGTATCCGTATTACGAGGAGAGACCTGGTTTGAATTTTCTCTCCATCGTCTTGTCCGGGCGATGCTGTTACTACGGTAACAGTACATTACAATAGGCTTGGCCATGGCCAGACATACTGATGCAAATTGATGCAAGGAAGGCCATTAAAAGTTTGTTGAAGGGTGAAGTGATTTCCTGTTTTACTAAACGAACAATACCATCATATCCACTCAAACAGCCACATCTTGACATTAGTTGTTCAAGCTTGCATGTACAGTCAAGGTTTTTCTTCAATTAGAACAATTCTAAGATACCACAAAGTAATGTGAGATATACCATTGACTATCTAACCTGCTGTGTCTTGTCCACAGAACAGGACCATCAGGAATACCGTTAGCCTCTATGGCCGGTGGCAGTATCTACTGGGCTCTCAGGTCTACTGGGCTCTCAGGTCTACTGGGCTCTCAGGGCTCTCAGGTCTACTGGGCTCTCAGGTCTACTGGGCTCTCAGGTCTACTGGGCTCTCAGGTCTACTGGGCTCTCAGGTCTACTGGGCTCTCAGGTCTACTGGGCTCTCAGGCCTACTGGGCTCTCAGGTCTACTGGGCTCTCAGGTCTACTGGGCTCTCAGGGCTCTCAGGTCTACTGGGCTCTCAGGTCTACTGGGCTCTCAGGTCTACTGGGCTCTCAGGTCTACTGGGCTCTCAGGCCTACTGGGCTCTCAGGTCTACTGGGCTCTCAGGTCTACTGGGCTCTCAGGTCTACTGGGCTCTCAGGGCTCTCAGGTCTACTGGGCTCTCAGGTCTACTGGGGTCTCAGGTCTACTGGGCTCTCAGGTCTACTGGGGTCTCAGGTCTACTGGGCTCTCAGGTCTACTGGGCTCTCAGGTCTACTGGGCTCTCAGGCCTACTGGGCTCTCAGGTCTACTGGGCTCTCAGGTCTACTGGGCTCTCAGGTCTACTGGGGTCTCAGGTCTACTGGGCTCTCAGGTCTACTGGGCTCTCAGGTCTACTGGGGTCTCAGGTCTACTGGGCTCTCAGGTCTACTGGGCTCTCAGGTCTACTGGGGTCTCAGGTCTACTGGGCTCTCAGGTCTACTGGGGTCTCAGGTCTACTGGGCTCTCAGGTCTACTGGGCTCTCAGGTAAGTAAGATTAGGTACAGGTGTAGGATCTTAATTTGATAATAATCCTGCCCCGCAACAGGAAACGTTAATTATTATGTGGATTATAATTCATTTACATTTATGTAGGGATGGATCTTTTTTTTTTTGTAAGGGAAAATCAAGTCTGAAATTTCAAAGTGGGAATTACAATCTTCCGATGGCTTTTAAAAAAAAAACTCAAATACACTACAAGTTTTAAATGTCCTTTATTTCAGGAAAGTATTCCTGCAACAGGACGATCAAATGAAGATCCTACATCTGTAACGGAATGGGGAAATAAACCAATGCAGGTTGCTTCAGGCTTTACACACATTTGTATTTGGAACATCACTGACAGCATAATGCATTTCAAACTAAGTTACAATTCCATGAACACCATTATTGACACAGGCATTGACTCACAACAACATACACATGATGCACAGCTCTCATTCAGTACACTTCCTCATCTCTGCACCTCCACAAACAATCTGGATTTGAAATTACCCAAGTGCCCCAAACGTGGTCAACTGGAAACTCTTTCACAGGACCTGGTTATTATACTGTTTCCTCCCACCTCTCTGCTCACTCTAACCTTTAATACGGTTTACATTACAATATTATCCATTCATTTCTCCTCTCAGCTCGGCTGTGGAGCGCAGTCAGAACACATTACCCGGCGCTGCAATCAAAATAGCATTACATCCACAGCGACACGACCCCCTCTGTGTTCCTCTGATCTCTGCCGTGACCCCATCTCCTGAACACAGCGGCCTGGGAGAGAGTGTGACACACAACCACAGTGAAAGAGAAGGGTGACCTCCCCTGGTCTCCTTGGGAACAGGACGGCCTGCCTAATGTTGATCTAAAGGTAATGTATTGAAGGAGTCCAGCAGCCTTGAGAGAGAGATTTTAATTGGTGAAATATTACTAGTTTAAAGTCATCCATTTCACTGGACACCTGGTATAATTCTCAGAGCCTAACATGTTTTTGGTGTACGAACGTGACTGAGGTACAAGGGGACATGAGGCTGTGGTCTCCTGTTCATTCTGGTTAGGAGTCTTGGACATTGATTCAGATCTGTTTGAGTCTGTACTTCAGTACGGTAAAAGTGGGTCTGCCAGTAAGCTGATCTAGACCAGTCCTTACTCACAGCATGTGAAATCAAAGTGCTGTGGCATCATCATCCTCCTCACCATCTTCATCAGGCTGGATCTACTGAGCTCTCTCTCTCTGTGTCTCTCTCTGCCTCAACATTACCCAGATGATAGATGAACCGTGTGCTGAGCTGCAGCCTCAACAATCATGTATTTTCCCTGAGAGGAAGAGAGGGTTTTAGAAATATGATAAACATCAGACACTCAGATCAACCTACTCACCTCCACACCTACCACACCACAACTCCCTCTCAACTGTAAAAATAAATAAGCATTGCTTGATACATTAGCTTGTGAAGGAGAGGCCAAAGACCTCCCTTAATTACTTTCTTCTTGTAGTGTCTCAATGTGTTTTTTCCTGATCTCAAAGCACACACTGGGCCCTTTTATGAAGGCTGCTAGGAGGATGCACCAGTTCAGATAAACTGTGAGGGGCTTTGATTAATGGTGCTGCTGGCATCCCCCCAGGAACCTGAGGGAGAATAATACTGATATCTGGAAACCAGGGGCCTCTAGGGGCCCCACAGTCACATACACCACTGGCCAAAGGAAGACGGGAGGGAGAGGGAGAGGGAGAGGGAGGGAGAGGGAGAGGAGAGGGAGGGAGAGGGAGAGGAGAGGGAGAGGGAGAGGGAGGAGAGAGATCCATGAGGAGGAGTCAGGGGAGGAGCTGAGTCGATGTAGATCCATGAGGAGGAGACAGGGGAGGAGCTGAGTTGATGTAGGATCCATGAGGAGGAGTCAGGGGAGGAGCTGAGTCGATGTAGGATCCATGAGGAGTAGTCAGGGGAGGAGCTGAGTCGATGTAGGATCCATGAGGAGGAGTCAGGGGAGGGGCTGAGTCGATGTAGGATCCATGAGGAGGAGTCAGGGGAAGAGCTGAGTTGATGTAGGATCCATGAGGAGGAGTCAGGGGAGGAGCTGAGTCGATGAAGGATCCATGAGGAGAAGTCAGGGGAGGAGCTGATTTGATGTAGATCCACAAGGAGGAGTCAGGGGAGGAGCTGAGTCGATGTAGAGCCATGAGGAGGAGTCAGGGGAGTGACAGCCCAGTGTCACGTCAGTCCGTGCATCCGATTGGCTGGGTCTACTGCTACATCTCCCTGGAGGGACTACATGTCCACAAGCCTCTCCACAACTCCACTCACTAGTATTCATATTCTGTATTATAGTGACATACAACTTCCTTTTCTACAGTTTATCATAATTAGAGCTAATTAGATCATAAAGAAGCGACTGAAGACGTTTTATAAATATGAATTCTTTATTTTTACCCAATAACAAATTGTGGTCTCTCCTCCTGAAATAGACAGGTTAGAGATTCCTGTGTTGTTTCTGTAAAGCTCACAACACCTTAATGAGAGGGGTGGGTGACCTTGGCTGAGGCAAGGTCAGACTGTCCTCATAGACTAGACGTAACGTAAGAAAATGTAAATCCAAGACACTCAAATTAGTATGACATGTTACATTTGGTATGGTTACATAAAATAGGTTACTTAAAGTCAAATATCTACAGGAGTGGTTGGTCAGGGTCGATAGGTAGGCGTATAACTTCTTTAACGGCTATAAACCTTGAGGTTGTGTGTTCGTATTCATCACGGACAACTTTAGAATTTTACTCAGCCTCTCTTACATAACATCGACCTCGCTGACTAGAACCCGGGTTTTCATTTGTCGTCTCCAATACTGGATATCTACGCCTCCTCCACCCAGGCACTACCCTCTGGATCCGTGCAGGCAGGGTGAGTGTTCCAGTGACCCCTCGGGATACGTGACAAGAATGTGCACTGTGGAGCAACACTTATCCAGATGGCATGAAGTCTTAATTGTGGGCAGCTTGGGTTGTTTCATTCCCCCTTCAAGCTACTCCCTCCATCACTGAACTAAAAGGAGGGTCATTGTGCACCACTTCCCCCTCTGTTCCTCAGCTTGAGGGACGGAGAGCGAACAGCTCGAAGCAAACGTTTTTTGGACAGGAGCCATGGTCTGTCAGGCCACGTCTGGGCTGTTGTACGAGGCGTCAGGGACTCGGGGAGGTGCTGGGGCTTCGCCAGGTGCTTTTGTCCACCTCTGTTGAGGGCTCACCCCCTTTTCACCCCCTCATTGCCCCCTTCTCATGGTCCCTGTTCATTTGTTCCGCCAGACAGGCTGAGAGTGCTGGCTGGCCGACTGAGAGTACTACAGCATTGGGCCAGCTGGTAGATTTTTTCTGCAGTTTGTTTAAAGTACCCGTGGATGGGTTCCCACGTGTTGTTGTCTCTCCTAGTTCATAAGCGTTTACATGAGACTGGAATTTTTAGAAATGTGACGTACTCATCTGAAGACATTTGAGTGGAAGGAAGCGCTCCGTCAAACACAGCTAATCATGATTTTATTTATATTTCACAGTGTAGAGATTTATACACTAAAAAAATGTAACATGTTATCAAAACACATTCAACAACAAAAACGAATACGTGACCAATCTTTGTCTCTCACACACACACACACACACACACACACACACACACACACACACACACACACACACACACACACACACACACACACACACACACACACACACACACACACACACACACACACACACACACACACACACACACACTTTTTTGCATCAATGGTTTTAACCTTTAGTCTATCAAGACACCTGTTCCATGATCAGCAATAGAAGTACAGGACAGTTGATGCATCTTGGGCTGAACAAGAGAGCCGATATGAAATCCACTAGGTCTGTGTAGGACTATGATAAAACCTCGGTCTGACATTGTTCTCATCATCATTGCATCAGTTCAAAAAGCCTGAATATAATAATATTCAACTCTTTAATCACATTTTATTTTATTGCTAATCAAACGTGTTTTAGACGGCTCCAAAGGCAGCACTTGATCTTCAGCCAACATGACTGCATCCCAGGTTAGGGTGAACATGATTATTTTCCCTCTCTCTTAATGACGAGGGTCTCAAGAGAGAGATGTTTTCCCCTTCCATAGTTTTGAATAACAATCAAAAAAAATGAAAAAGATTCTGTCAGCAAAAATTTTACTCATTGTCTATATTAATTTAAGTCTCATTTAACGACTCGGGGGATCAAACGCGCCGTGGGGGGGGTGAGACATAGAGCTGAGCCCACAAACAAACAGAGAGAGAGCGGGGAGAGAGAGAAAGAATGAAGAGAGAGAGGTGGGGGGGGAGGAGAAGGGGGAGAGAGAAGGGGAGGGGGAGAGAGAGGGGTGGTGGGGAGAGAGAGAGAGGTGGTGGGGTAGGGAAAGAGAGAGAGGGGTGGTGGGGGAGGGGG
>NW_025748458.1:0-2500 GCF_021184085.1 Oncorhynchus gorbuscha
CGGCTTCGCCTAGCTGAGTTCTGCTAGGAGCAAATCAAACCTAGCATACATACACCTTAAGAAAGCATAGATATGGAGTCAGGACAGCGATGGAGGCAGAACAGCTTTGGAGGCAGGGCATCTATGCGGGAAGGAAATATATGGAGGCAGGACAGCAATTTAGACAGGACAGATATTTAGGCAGGACAACTAATTAGGCAGGACAACTAATTAGGCAGGACAACTATGGAGGCAGGACAGCTATGGAGGCAGGACAACTATGGAGGCAGGACAACTATGGAGGCAGGACAACTATGGAGGCAAGACAGCTATGGAGGCAGGACAGCTATGGAGGCAGGACAGCTATGGAGGCAAGACAGCTATGGAGGCAGGACAACTATGGAGGCAGGACAACTATGGAGGCAGGACAGCTATGGAGGCAAGACAGCTATGGAGGCAGGACAACTATGGAGGCAAGACAGCTATGGAGGCAGGACAACTATGGAGGCAGGACAACTATGGAGGCAGGACAGCTATGGAGGCAAGACAGCTATGGAGGCAAGACAGCTATGGAGGCAGGACAACTATGGAGGCAGGACAACTATGGAGGCAGGACAGCTATGGAGGCAAGACAGCTATGGAGGCAGGACAACTATGGAGGCAGGACAACTATGGAGGCAAGACAGCTATGGAGGCAGGACAACTATGGAGGCAGGGCATCTACGCAGGCAGGACAGCTATTTAGACAGGACAACTAATTAGGCAGGACAACTATGGAGGCAAGACAGCTATGGAGGCAGGACAACTATGGAGGCAGGACAACTATGGAGGCAGGACAACTATGGAAGCAGGACAACTATGGAGGCAAGACAGCTATGGAGGCAGGACAACTATGGAGGCAGGACAGCTATGGCAGCAGGACAGCTATGGAGGCAGAACAACTATGGAGGCAAGGCAGCTATGGAGGCAGGACAGCTATGGAGGCAGGACAACTATGGAGGCAGGACAACTATGGAGGCAGAACAACTATGGAGGCAGAACAACTATGGAGGCAGGACAACTATGGAGGCAGGACAACTATGGCAAGACAGCTATGGATGCAGGACAGCTATGGAGGCAGGACAACTATGGCAACAGGACAGCTATGGCAACAGGACAGCTATGGAGGCAGGACAGCTATGGAGGCAGGACAACTATGGCAACAGGACAGCTATGGAGGCAGGACAACTATGGAGGCAGGACAACTATGGAGGCAAGACAGCTATGGAGGCAGGACAACTATGGAGGCAGGACAACTATGGAGGCAGGACAACTATGGAGGCAGGACAACTATGGAGGCAGGACAGCTATGGAGGCAGGACAGCTATGGAGGCAGGACAACTATGGAGGCAGGACAGCTATGGAGGCAGGACAACTATGGAGGCAGGACAACTATGGAAGCAGGACAACTATGGAGGCAAGACAGCTATGGAGGCAGGACAACTATGGAGGCAGGACAGCTATGGCAGCAGGACAGCTATGGAGGCAGAACAACTATGGAGGCAGAACAACTATGGAGGCAAGGCAGCTATGGAGGCAGGACAGCTATGGAGGCAGGACAACTATGGAGGCAGGACAACTATGGAGGCAGGACAACTATGGAGGCAGAACAACTATGGAGGCAGAACAACTATGGAGGCAGGACAACTATGGAGGCAGGAAAACTATGGCAAGACAGCTATGGAGGCAGGACAACTATGGAGGCAGGACAGCTATGGAGGCAGGACAACTATGGAGGCAGGACAACTATGGAGGCAGGACAGCTATGGCAACAAGACAGCTATGGAGGCAGGACAACTATGGCAACAGGACAGCTATAGAGGCAGGACAACTATGGAGGCAGGACAACTATGGCAACAGGACAGCTATGGAGGCAATACTAATGAAGGAACATGGGGGGGCTGCAGATGTCTCAGTATAGTACACACACACACACACGCACACACGCACACACGCACACACACACAGGGCAGAAGAGAGGAAGGGCAGAAGAGAGGACCAGGGTTTGTGTGGGGGGGTGCAGATCTCTCAGAGTGTGTGCCAAAACCAGCAGGGGGTGCTGACACTCTGACAACCATGTGCCGCTGCCCCCCCAACACCCCCCTTCCTTCCCTCCATCCCTCCATCCTCACTCTCTTCCTCTCCCACACAGTTTCACTCCTCTCTTCTCTCTACAGTTCCCTGGTGTCCGTGGCTGCTCGCTGAGAGATATTGGTCCTCTGTAGTTCAGTTAGTAGAACATGGTCCTCTGTAGTACAATTAGTAGAACATGGTTCTCTGTAGTTCAGTTAGTAGAACATGGTCCTCTGTAGTTCCATTAGTAGAACATGGTTCTCTGTAGTTCAGTTAGTAGAACATGGTCCTCTGTAGTTCCGTTAGTAGAACATGGTCCTCTGTAGTTCCGTTAGTAGAACATGGTCCTCTGTAGTTCAGTTAGTAGAACATGGTCCTCTGTAGTTCCGTTAGTAGAACATGGTCCTCT
>NW_025748458.1:12500-15000 GCF_021184085.1 Oncorhynchus gorbuscha
AAAGGTTTTTGTTGTGTTTTCGTTTGGTTCGGTGGTAACATTATATACAGTACACTGAGTTTACAACAAATGGAGGACACCTGCTCTTTCCATGACATGGACTGACATGGGGGGATTAGGGCCACTTCAGGTCTACAAAATATATGTATAAAAAAGACATTGGATAAAATATTGGATTTGGCCTTTACTACTTTAGCCCATAGAACCACATTGAACAACACATTCATAAATGGCAAAATAGACAGTCAAAAACTGCGTCAAAAGGAATGGGGTTTTGAAGTGTCCGTCCTATATCTAGGACATGTAAGTAAGCTCAGGAAATACTGTATATACATTGCAAACGTTTTACTGGTACTGGTACTGGTACTGGTATTGGTACTGGTACTGTATATATATACAATGCATTCGGAATTATGAATGCATTATGAATTTTTCCACATTTTGTTAATTTACATCCTTACTCTAAAATTGATTAAATATTTTTCCCCCTCATCAGTCTAAACATGATACCCCATAATGCAAATGTACAAAAACAAAATACATAAAAATAAAATTTTCATAAGAATTCAGACCCTTTACACAGTGCTTTGTTGAAGCACCTTTGGCAGCGATTACAGCCTAGATTATAATATATAGATTATTTTCGGGTTTGACGTTACAAGCTTGGCACACCTGTATTTGGGGAGTTTCTCCCATTCTTCTCTGCAGATTTTCTGCACATCCTCTCAAGCTCTATCAGGTTGGGTGGGGGAGCAAGGTATTTTCATGTCTCTCCAGAGATGTTCGATCGGGTTCAAGAGATGCTGCAGAGATGGTTGTCCTTCTGGAAGGTTCTCCCATCTCCACAGAGGAACTCTGGAGCTCTGTCAGAGTGACCATCGGGTTCTTGGTCACCTCCCTGACCAAGGCCCTTCTCTCCCGATTGCTCAGTTTGGCAGGTTGGCCCGCTCTAGGTTGGGTCTTTGTGGTTCCAAACATATTTAATTTAAGAATAATGGAGGCCTCTGTGTTCTTGGGGACCTTCAATGCTGCAGAAATGTTTTGGTACCCTTCCCCAGATCTGTGCCTCGACACAATCCTGTCTCTAAGCTCTACGGGCAATTCCTTTGACCTCATGGCTTGGTTTTTGCTCTTACATGCACTGCCAACTGTGGGACCTTATATAGACAGGTAAGTGCCTTTCCAAATTTACATTTACATTTAAGTCATTTAGCAGACGCTCTTATCCAGAGCGACTTACAAATTGGTGCATTCACCTTATGACATCCAGTGGAACAGCCACTTTACAATAGTGCATCTAAATATTTTAAGGGGGGGAGGAGGGGTGAGAAGGATTACTTTATCCTATCCTAAGTATTCCTTAAAGAGGTGGGGTTTCAGGTGTCTCCGGAAGGTGGTGATTGACTCCGCTGTCCTGGCGTCGTGAGGGAGTTTGTTCCACCATTGGGGAGCCAGAGCAGCGAACAGTTTTGACTGGGCTGAGCGGGAACTGTACTTCCTCAGTGGTAGGGAGACGAGCAGGCCAGAGGTGGATGAACGCAGTGCCCTTATTTGGGTGTAGGGCCTGATCAGAGCCTGGAGGTACTGAGGTGCCGTTCCCCTCACAGCTCCGTAGGCAAGCACCATGGTCTTGTAGCGGATGCGAGCTTCAACTGGAAGCCAGTGGAGAGAGCGGAGGAGCGGGGTGACGTGAGAGAACTTGGGAAGGTTGAACACTAGACGGGCTGCGGCGTTCTGGATGAGTTGTAGGGGTTTAATGGCACAGGCAGGGAGCCCAGCCAACAGCGAGTTGCAGTAATCCAGACGGGAGATGACAAGTGCCTGGATTAGGACCTGCGCCGCTTCCTGTGTGAGGCAGGGTCGTACTCTGCGGATGTTGTAGAGCATGAACCTACAGGAACGTGCCACCGTCTTGATGTTAGTTGAGAACGACAGGGTGTTGTCCAGGATCACACCAAGGTTCTTAGCGCTCTGGGAGGAGGACACAATGGAGTTGTCAACCGTGATGGCGAGATCATGGAACGGGCAGTCCTTCCCCGGGAGGAAGAGCAGCTCCGTCTTGCCGAAGTTCAGCTTGAGGTGGTGATCCGTCATCCACACTGCCAGACATGCAGAGATGCGATTCGCCACCTGGTCATCCAATCAATTGAATTGACCACAGGTTAACTCCAATCAAGTTGTAGAAACATCTCAAGGATGATCAATGGAACAGGATGCACCTGGCCTCAATTTAGAGTCTCATAGCAAAGGGTCTGAATACTTATGTAAATCCGGGGATTTTATTTAATCCAATTTAGAATAAGGCAGTAATTTATTAACAAAATGTGGAAAAAGTCAATGGGTCGGAATATATTCCTGTATGCACTGTATATATTTTACACATTTTTGGGGGGTAAAAGGCATAAAACTACCTACATACTTCCATTCATTTTATAAGCCGGTACAAGTTACCTTCAGATGAGTCCTGGGGGAGTTTAAACCAGTACCACTAACCTTCAGA
>NW_025748458.1:22500-34762 GCF_021184085.1 Oncorhynchus gorbuscha
TGTTAATTCTCTCTCTCTTTCTCTCTCTCTCGCTCTCTCTCGTCTCTCCCCTATCTCTCACTCTTGTCTACCTCCACCCCTCCTTTTCTCTCTCGTTCTCTCTCTTTCTCTATTTTCCGGCCAGGCAGACCATCTCAATGTAAAATCATGGTTAATGCACCATGACATCCTGACACAACGCAGTCTAGGTCTGCTCCATCTGCTTTTGTATTTAATTTACTTAAAAGGGTGTGTGTGTCTGTGTGTCTGTGTGTGTGTGTGTGTGTGTGTGTGTGTGTGTGTGTGTGTGTGTGTGTGTGTGTGTGTGTGTGTGTGTGTGTGTGTGTGTGTGTGTGTGTGTGTGTGTGTGTGTGTGTGTGTGTGTGTGTGTGTGAGTGTGTGTGTGAGTGTGTGAGTGTGTGTGTGAGTGTGTGAGTGTGTGTTTGTGTGTGTGTGTGTGTGTGTGAGTGTGTGTGTGTGTGTTTGTGTGTGTGTGTGTTATTCTCAAACGGACTACCTCACACCATTCTTCATCGTCCGTCTGTCTGTAGCTTTCCCCCACACACCAGACCAAGTAGAGATAAAAAAACATCCTGACAAAAGGATCGCTGACTGGTCGATCAAAGGTGGCCAAAAATATGTTAAAAGACCTGTGAGGGGTGAGAAGGGTCATGGCCTTCATCATTAACACCATTAGGAGAAAGGAGAGAGGGAAGGAAGGGAGTCTGGATTATATATATGTCTCTAGATAGGTTCAGAGGGGTTATCCTCAGTGGGAAGAGGTAATGTGGGACATCTTCTTGTAGTTTTCTCTTCTTGTCGTTGGGAGATGGAAGAAATGAGACCGATATGGACTGAAGGAAGGGAGCGAGGTCCTGATAGGGATCATTTTCCTAATTACGGGATGGAACGATGCAGTGATGTGGAGCAGATCCGGGGCGAAACGTGTCAGGCAGTTGGTGAGGGAGAGAGGGAAGTAGGGAGGGAGGGGAGACTGTAAGTGTTACTGTGACTAGCTAACAGTCCTAGTGGTTAGTGCTGGGACATTACTGCATGACTTAATGGGACTAACGATGCTAAAGCATTATGTGGTAATCATCATAATGCTGGACTGGACGGGCTATAGACCACAGCTGTGTGTGTGTGCGTGCGTGCGTGCGTGCGTGCGTGTGTGTGCGTGGCTGGAGAGTGCAGACCGATGGATGTCTCATCCCTAAAGGTGATCCCTACTCAGCATGCAGCTGAACCAACAGATCATTGCTGCCCCCGATGAAGACAGGAACGTGTGTTTCACTCTCTCTCTCCACTCCCCAAAAGTAAAGAAGGGAAAGGCCTTAGAGAACGAGAGAAAGAAGAAAAATCTCTACCATCTAACCTATCAACATCATCTATCATTCTCATGTATCATCCTCATCTATCACGTCATCTATCACCTCATCAACCACCTCATCAACCACCTCATCAACCACCTCCTCTATCATCTCATCTATCATCTCATCTATCCACCTCATCTGTCACCTCATCTGTCACCTCATCTGTCATCTCATCTGTCATCTCATCTATCCACCTCATCTGTCATCTCATCTGTCATCTCATCTATCATCTCATCTATCATCTCATCTATCATCTCATCAACCACCTCATCTATCATCTATCGTCTCATCTATCCACCTCATCTGTCATCTCATCTGTCATCTCATCTATCATCTCATCTATCATCTCATCTGTCATCTCATCTATCATCTCATCTATCATCTCATCAACCACCTCATCTATCATCTATCACCTCATCTATCATCTATCGTCTCATCTATCCACCTCATCTGTCATCTCATCTGTCATCTCATCTGTCATCTCATCTATCATCTCATCTATCATCTCATCAACCACCTCATCTATCATCTATCGTCTCATCTATCCACCTCATCTGTCATCTCATCTGTCATCTCATCTATCATCTCATCTGTCATCTCATCTATCATCTCATCTATCATCTCATCTGTCACCTCATCTATC
This sequence comes from Oncorhynchus gorbuscha, assembly GCF_021184085.1. NCBI lineage: Eukaryota > Metazoa > Chordata > Actinopteri > Salmoniformes > Salmonidae > Oncorhynchus > Oncorhynchus gorbuscha. The sequence goes on from NW_025748458.1 coordinate 24,496, forward strand.
ATCTCATCTATCACCTCATCTATCATCTCATCTGTCATCTCATCTATCATCTCATCTGTCACCTCATCTGTCACCTCATCTGTCATCTCATCTGTCATCTCATCTATCATCTCATCTATCATCTCATCTATCATCTCATCAACCACCTCATCTATCATCTATCGTCTCATCTATCCACCTCATCTGTCATCTCATCTGTCATCTCATCTATCATCTCATCTGTCATCTCATCTATCATCTCATCTATCATCTCATCAACCACCTCATCTATCATCTATCGTCTCATCTATCCACCTCATCTGTCATCTCATCTATCATCTCATCTATCATCTCATCTGTCACCTCATCTGTCATCTCATCTATCATCTATCACCTCATCTATCATCTCATCTATCATCTCATCTATCATCTCATCTATCACCTCATCTATCATCTCATCTATCCACCTCATCTATCATCTCATCTATCACCTCATCTATCGTCTCATCTATCCACCTCATCTATCATCTATCGTCTCATCTATCCACCTCATCTATCATCTATCGTCTCATCTATCCACCTCATCTGTCATCTCATCTATCATCTCATCTATCATCTCATCTGTCACCTCATCTGTCATCTCATCTATCATCTATCACCTCATCTATCATCTCATCTATCATCTCATCTATCATCTCATCTATCATCTCATCTGTCACCTCATCTATCATCTCATCTATCATCTCATCTGTCACCTCATCTGTCATCTCATCTATCATCTATCACCTCATCTATCATCTCATCTGTCACCTCATCTGTCATCTCATCTATCATCTATCACCTCATCTATCATCTCATCTGTCATCTCATCTATCATCTCATCTATCACCTCATCTATCATCTCATCTATCCACCTCATCTATCATCTCATCTGTCACCTCATCTGTCATCTCATCTATCCACCTCATCTATCAGCTCATCTATCATCTCATCTATCATCTATCCCCTCCTCTATCCACCTCATCTATCACCTCATCTATCATCTCATCTATCATCTATCATCTCATCTATCCACCTCATCTATCATCTATCGTCTCATCTATCCACCTCATCTATCATCTATCGTCTCATCTATCATCTCATCTATCACCTCATCTATCACCTCATCTATCACCTCATCTATCATCCTCCTATTTTTTTCCTCCTATATCATCCTCCTCTATCATCCTCCTCTATCATCCTCATCTATCAAATCATCTATCCACCTCATATATCATCTATCACCTCATCTATCACATAATCTATCTCCACATCTACCTGTCTATCTATATTACCAACCTGTTTATCTATATTACCAACCTGTCTATCTATATTACCAACCTGTCTATCTATATTACCAACCTGTCTATCTATATTACCAACCTGTCTGTCTATATTACCAACCTGTCTATCTATATTACCAACCTGTCTATCTATATTACCAACCTGTCTATCTATTTTACCAACCTGTCTATCTATATTACCAACCTGTCTATCTATATTACCAACCTGTCTATCTATATTACCAACCTGTCTATCTGTATTACCAACCTGTCTATCTATATTACCAACCTGTCTATCTGTATTACCAACCTGTCTATCTATATTACCAACCTGTCTATCTATTTTACCAACCTGTCTATCTATATTACCAACCTGTCTATCTATTTTACCAACCTGTCTATCTATATTACCAACCTGTCTATCTATATTACCAACCTGTCTATCTATATTACCAACCTGTCTATGTATATTACCAACCTGTCTATCTATTTTACCAACCTGTCTATCTATATTACCAACCTGTCTATCTATATTACCAACCTGTCTATCTATATTACCAACCTGTCTATCTATATTACCAACCTGTCTATCTATATTACCAACCTGTCTATCTATATTACCAACCTGTCTATCTATATTACCAACCTGTCTATCTATATTACCAACCTGTCTATCTATATTACCAACCTGTCTGTCTATATTACCAACCTGTCTATCTATATTACCAACCTGTCTATCTATTTTACCAACCTGTCTATCTATATTACCAACCTGTCTATCTATATTACCAACCTGTCTATCTATATTACCAACCTGTCTATCTATATTACCAACCTGTCTATCTATTTTACCAACCTGTCTATCTATATTACCAACCTGTCTATCTATATTACCAACCTGTCTATCTATTTTACCAACCTGTCTGTCTATATTACCAACCTGTCTATCTATATTACCAACCTGTCTATCTATATTACCAACCTGTCTATCTGTCTATCTATATATCCAACCTGTCTATCTATATTACCAACCTGTCTATCTATATTACCAACCTGTCTATCTATATTACCAACCTGTCTATCTGTATTACCAACCTGTCTATCTATTTTACCAACCTGTCTATCTATATTACCAACCTGTCTATCTATATTACCAACCTGTCTATCTATATTACCAACCTGTCTATCTGTATTACCAACCTGTCTATCTATATTACCAACCTGTCTATCTGTATTACCAACCTGTCTATCTATATTACCAACCTGTCTATCTATTTTACCAACCTGTCTATCTATATTACCAACCTGTCTATCTATTTTACCAACCTGTCTATCTATATTACCAACCTGTCTATCTATATTACCAACCTGTCTGTCTATATTACCAACCTGTCTATCTATATTACCAACCTGTCTATCTATATTACCAACCTGTCTATCTATTTTACCAACCTGTCTATCTATATTACCAACCTGTCTATCTATATTACCAACCTGTCTATCTATATTACCAACCTGTCTATCTGTATTACCAACCTGTCTATCTATATTACCAACCTGTCTATCTGTATTACCAACCTGTCTATCTATATTACCAACCTGTCTATCTATTTTACCAACCTGTCTATCTATATTACCAACCTGTCTATCTATTTTACCAACCTGTCTATCTATATTACCAACCTGTCTATCTATATTACCAACCTGTCTATCTATATTACCAACCTGTCTATGTATATTACCAACCTGTCTATCTATTTTACCAACCTGTCTATCTATATTACCAACCTGTCTATCTATATTACCAACCTGTCTATCTATATTACCAACCTGTCTATCTATATTACCAACCTGTCTATCTATATTACCAACCTGTCTATCTATATTACCAACCTGTCTATCTATATTACCAACCTGTCTATCTATATTACCAACCTGTCTATCTATATTACCAACCTGTCTGTCTATATTACCAACCTGTCTATCTATATTACCAACCTGTCTATCTATTTTACCAACCTGTCTATCTATATTACCAACCTGTCTATCTATATTACCAACCTGTCTATCTATATTACCAACCTGTCTATCTATATTACCAACCTGTCTATCTATTTTACCAACCTGTCTATCTATATTACCAACCTGTCTATCTATATTACCAACCTGTCTATCTATTTTACCAACCTGTCTGTCTATATTACCAACCTGTCTATCTATATTACCAACCTGTCTATCTATATTACCAACCTGTCTATCTGTCTATCTATATATCCAACCTGTCTATCTATATTACCAACCTGTCTATCTATATCACCAAGCTGTCTATCTATATCACCAACCTGTCTATCTATTTTACCAACCTGTCTATCTATATTACCAACCTGTCTATCTATATCACCAACCTGTCTATCTATATTACCAACCTGTCTATCTATTTTACCAACATGTCTATCTATATTACCAACCTGTCGATCTATATTACCAACCTGTCTATCTATATTACCAACCTGTATATCTATATTACCAACCTGTCCATCTGTCTATCTATATTACCATCCTGTCTATCTATATTATCAACCTGTCTATCTATATTACCAACCTGTCTATCTATATTACCAACCTGTATATCTATATTATCAACCTGTCCATCTGTATATCTATATTACCAACCTGTATATCTATATTATCAACCTGTCCATCTGTATATCTATATCAACAATCTGTCAATCTGTCTAACCTGCTCCTAGTAATCAAACAAAACACATGGCCATTTTCATCTAAGGTTATCGGGTCAATAGAACCACCTGACCTCAGCCAATCATAAAATTGTTAATGTGGCCATTGCGGTGCTAGCACGCATTGATTAAGTTCATAACTCGATTTGAGCCGCACCGAGCCGGGGACAATAAACATCGTAATGGAAATAAATCTTACCTGAGCACATAATCTCAAGAAAATCTCAATTTAAAAGAGATGTTTTTAATGGTGTATTGTTTCATCATGTGAGTGTGGCCTTTCAGCCTGTGTGATTATTGATATCTTCCATCCGCTGTTGAACCTTTTCCATCAGCTCTGTGTGGCTGTATTGGATTCTCTGTAGTGTTTCCATGTTGACTGAGGGTCATATTCATTACAGCAAACTGTAGCAAAATAGAGCTAAACGTTTCTTATTGGATAACTTCACTTAGTCCCTCCATGCTTCAGAACATGTTATTTTAGTTGTCCCCTACTAATATGTCCTGTTGAGATATCAGCCTGTTGTCCCCTACTAATATGTCCTGTTGAGATATCAGCCTGTTGTCCCCTACTAATATGTCCTGTTGAGATATCAGCCTGTTGTCCCCCTACTAACATGTCCTGTTGAGATATCAGCCTGTTGTCCCCCTACTAATATGTCCTGTTGAGATATCAGCCTGTTGTCCCCTACTAATATGTCCTGTTGAGATATCAGCCTGTTGTCCCCCTACTAATATGTCCCGTTGAGATATCAGCCTGTTGTCCCCTACTAATATGTCCTGTTGAGATATCAGCTTGTTGTCCCCCTACTAATATGTCCTGTTGAGATATCAGCCTGTTGTCCCCTACTAATATGTCCTGTTGAGATATCAGCCTGTTGTCCCCTACTAATATGTCCTGTTGAGATATCAGCCTGTTGTCCCCTACTAATATGTCCTGTTGAGATATCAGCCTGTTGTCCCCTACTAATATGTCCTGTTGAGATATCAGCCTGTTGTCCCCCTACTAATATGTCCTGTTGAGATATCAGCCTGTTGTCCCCTACTAATATGTCCTGTTGAGATATCAGCTTGTTGAGATATCAGCCTGTTGTCCCCTACTAATATGTCCTGTTGAGATATCAGCCTGTTGAGATATCAGCCTGTTGTCCCCTACTAATATGTCCTGTTGAGATATCAGCCTGTTGTCCTCCAACTAATATGTCCTGTTGAGATATCAGCCTGTTGAGATATCAGCCTGTTGTCCCCTACTAATATGTCCTGTTGAGATATCAGCTTGTTGTCCCCTACTAATATGTCCTGTTGAGATATCAGCTTGTTGTCCCCTACTAATATGTCCTGTTGAGATATCAGCTTGTTGTCCCCTACTAATATGTCCTGTTGAGATATCAGCCTGTTGTCCCCTACTAATATGTCCTGTTGAGATATAAGCTTGTTGTCCCCTAGTAATATGTCCTGTTGAGATATCAGCCTGTTGTCCCCTACTAATATGTCCTGTTCAGATATCAGCCTGTTGTCCCCATACTAATATGTCATGTTGAGATATCAGCCTGTTGTCCCCCTACTAATATGTCCTGTTGAGATATCAGCCTGTTGTCCCCTACTAATATGTCCTGTTGAGATATCAGCCTGTTTTCCCCTACTAATATGTCCTGTTGAGATATCAGCCTGTTGTCCCCTACTAATATGTCCTGTTGAGATATCCATTCAAACAGATCAGTTATAGTTATGCATGATGAGCTCCCAACAAGCTGATGCCTACATCCCAAATGTTTTTATTTTTTAATTTGACCTTTATTTAAATAGTCAAGTCAGTTAAGAACAAATTCTTATTTTCACTTTTTGAGCATATGGAGAACACATTCTTATTTTCAATGACTGCCAGTGGGTTAACTGGTCTAGGAACAGTGGGTTAACTGGTCTAGGAACAGTGGGTTAACTGGTCTAGGAACAGTGGGTTAACTGGTCTAGGAACAGTGGGTTAACTGGTCTAGGAACAGTGGGGTTAACTGGTCTAGGAACAGTGGGGTTAACTGGTCTAGGAACAGTGGGTTAACTGGTCTAGGAACAGTGGGTTAACTGGTCTAGGAACAGTGGGTTAACTGGTCTAGGAACAGTGGGGTTAACTGGTCTAGGAACAGTGGGTTAACTGGTCTAGGAACAGTGGGTTAACTGGTCTAGGAACAGTGGGTTAACTGGTCTAGGAACAGTGGGGTTAACTGGTCTAGGAACAGTGGGTTAACTGGTCTAGGAACAGTGGGTTAACTGGTCTAGGAACAGTGGGTTAACTGGTCTAGGAACAGTGGGTTAACTGGTCTAGGAACAGTGGGTTAACTGGTCTAGGAACAGTGGGTTAACTGGTTTAGGAACAGTGGGTTAACTGGTCTAGGAACAGTGGGTTAACTGGTCTAGGAACAGTGGGTTCACTGGTCTAGGAACAGTGGGTTAACTGGTCTAGGAACAGTGGGTTCACTGGTCTAGGAACAGTGGGTTAACTGGTCTAGGAACAGTGGGGTTAACTGGTCTAGGAACAGTGGGGTTAACTGGTCTAGGAACAGTGGGTTAACTGGTCTAGGAACAGTGGGGTTAACTGGTCTAGGAACAGTGGGGTTAACTGGTCTAGGAACAGTGGGTTAACTGGTCTAGGAACAGTGGGTTAACTGGTCTAGGAACAGTGGGTTAACTGGTCTAGGAACAGTGGGGTTAACTGCATGTTCAGGGGCAGAACATGTTCAGGTGTGCGAGTTCATTAGAACGTGCGTTGAAGATGTCGTTCCCATAGCAACGATAAAAACATTCCCTAACCAGAAACCATGGATTGATGGCAGCATTCGCGTGAAACTGAAAGCGCGAACCACTGCTTTTAATCAGGGCAAGGTGTCTGGCAACATGACCGAATACAAACAGTGCAGCTATTCCCTCCGCAAGGCTATCAAACAAGCTAAGCGTCAGTACAGAGACAAAGTAGAATCTCAATTCAACGGCTCAGACACAAGAGGCATGTGGCAGGGTCTACAGTCAATCACGGACTATAAGAAGAAACCCAGCCCAGTCACGGACCAGGATGTCTTGCTCCCAGTCAGACTAAATAACTTTTTTGCCCGCTTTGAGGACAATACAGTGCCACTGACACGGCCTGCAACGAAAACATGCGGTCTCTCCTTCACTGCAGCCAGGTGAGTAAGACATTTAAACGTGTTAACCCTCGCAAGGCTGCAGGCCCAGACTGCATCCCCAGCCGCGCCTTCAGAGCATGCGCAGACCAGCTGGCCGGTGTGTTTACGGACATATTCAATCAATCGCTATACCAGTCTGCTGTTCCCACATGCTTCAAGAGGGCCACCATTGTTCCTGTTCCCAAGAAAGCTAAGGTAACTGAGCTAAACGACTATCGCCCCGTAGCACTCACTTCCGTCATCATGAAGTGCTTTAATAGACTAGTCAAGGACCATATCACCTCTACCCTACCTCACACCCTAGACCCACTCCAATTTGCTTACCGCCCAAATAGGTCCACAGACGATGCAATCTCAACCACACTGCACACTGCCCTAACCCATCTGGACAAGAGGAATACCTATGTGAGAATGCTGTTCATCGACTACAGCTCGGCATTCAACACCATAGTACCCTCCAAGCTCGTCATCAAGCTCGAGACCCTGGGTCTGGACCCCGCCCTGTGCAACTGGGTACTGGACTTCCTGACGGGCCGCCCCCAGGTTAGTGAGGGTAGGCAACAACATCTCCTCCCCGCTGATCCTCAACACGGGGGCCCCACAAGGGTGCGTTCTGAGCCCTCTCCTGTACTCCCTGTTCACCCACAACTGCGTGGCCACGCGCGCCTCCAACTCAATCATCAAGTTTGCGGACGACACAACAGTGGTAGGCTTGATTACCAACAACGACGAGACGGCCTACAGGGAGGAGGTGAGGGCCCTCGGAGTGTAGTGTCAGGAAAATAACCTCACACTCAACGTCAACAAAACTAAGGAGATGGTTGTGGACTTCAGGAAACAGCAGAGGGAACACCCCCCTATCCACATCGATGGAACAGTAGTGGAGAGGGTAGCAAGTTTTAAGTTCCTCGGCATACACATCACAGACAAACTGAATTGGTCCACTCACACAGACAGCGTCGTGAAGAAGGCGCAGCAGCGCCTCTTCAACCTCAGGAGGCTGAAGAAATTTGGCTTGTCACCAAAAGCACTCACAAACTTCTACAGATGCACAATCGAGAGCATCCTGGCGGGCTGTATCACCGCCTGGTACGGCAACTGCTCCGCCCTCAACCGTAAGGCTCTCCAGAGGGTAGTGAGGTCTGCACAACGCATCACCGGGGGCAAACTACCTGCCCTCCAGGACACCTACACCACCCGATGTTACAGGAAGGCCATAAAGATCATCAAGGACATCAACCACCCGAGCCACTGCCTGTTCACCCCACTATCATCCAGAAGGCAAGGTCAGTACAGGTGCATCAAAGCTGGGACCGAGAGACTGAAAAACAGCTTCTATCCCAAGGCCATCAGACTGTTAAACAGCCACCACTAACATTGAGTGGCTGCTGCCAACACACTGACATTGACACTGACCCAACTCCAGCCACTTTAATAATGGGAATTGATGGGAAATGATGTAAATATATCACTAGCCACTTTAAACAATGCTACCTTCTCCCTTACCTCACCTCGCTTCATCAACTCATCCCTGACCGTTGGCTACGTCCCTTCCGTCTTCAAGAGAGCGAGAGTTGCACCCCTTCTGAAAAAACCTACACTCGATCCCTCCGATGTCAACAATTACAGACCAGTATCCCTTCTTTCTTTTCTCTCCAAAACTCTTGAACGTGCCGTCCTTGGCCAGCTCTCCCGCATCTCTCTCTGAATGACCTTCTTGATCCAAATCAGTCAGGTTTCAAGACTAGTCATTCAACTGAGACTGCTCTCCTCTGTATCACGGAGGCGCTCCGCACTGCTAAAGCTAACTCTCTCTCCTCTGCTCTCATCCTTCTAGATCTATCGGCTGCCTTCGATACTGTGAACCATCAGATCCTCCTCTCCACCCTCTCCGAGTTGGGCATCTCCGGCGCGGCCCACGCTTGGATTGCGTCCTACCTGACAGGTCGCTCCTACCAGGTGGCGTGGCGAGAATCTGTCTCCTCACCACGCGCTCTCACCACTGGTGTCCCCCAGGGCTCTGTTCTTGGCCCTCTCCTATTCTCGCTATACACCAAGTCACTTGGCTCTGTCATAACCTCACATGGTCTCTCTTATCATTGCTATGCAGACGACACACAATTAATCTTCTCCTTTCCCCTTCTGATGACCAGGTGGCGAATCGCATCTCTGCATGTCTGGCAGACATATCAGTGTGGATGACGGATCACCACCTCAAGCTGAACCTCGGCAAGACGGAGCTGCTCTTCCTCCCGGGGAAGGACTGCCCGCTCCATGATCTCGCCATCACGGTTGACAACTCCACTGTGTCCTCCTCCCAGAGCGCCAAGAACCTTGGTGTGATCCTGGACAACACCCTGTCGTTCTCAACTAACATCAAGGCGGTGGCCCGTTCCTGTAGGTTCATGCTCTACAACATCCGCAGAGTACGACCCTGCCTCACACAGGAAGCGGCGCAGGTCCTAATCCAGGCACTTGTCATCTCCCGTCTGGATTACTGCAACTCGCTGTTGGCTGGGCTCCCTGCCTGTGCCATTAAACCCCTTCAACTCATCCAGAACGCCGCAGCCCGTCTGGTGTTCAACCTTCCCAAGTTCTCTCACGTCACCCCCCGCTCCTCCGTTCTCTCCACTGGCTTCCAGTTGAAGCTCGATCCGCTACAAGACCATGGTGCTTGCCTACGGAGCTGTGAGGGGAACGGCACCTCAGTACCTCCAGGCTCTGATCAGGCCCTACACCCAAACAAGGGCACTGCGTTCATCCACCTCTGGCCTGCTCGCCTCCCTACCACTGAGGAAGTACAGCTCCCGCCTCAGCCCAGTCAAAACTGTTCGCTGCCCTGGCCCCCAATGGTGGAACAAACTCCCTCACGACGCCAGGACAGCGGAGTCAATCACCACCTTCCGGAGACACCTGAAACCCCACCTCTTTAAGGAATACCTAGGATAGGTTAAGTAATCCCTCTCACCCCACCCCCCTAAGTTTTAGATGCACTATTGTTAAGTGACTGTCCCACTGGATGTCATAAGGTGAATGCACTAATTTGTAAGTC
>NW_025748459.1:0-17500 GCF_021184085.1 Oncorhynchus gorbuscha
GACCCCACTGTATATCCTAACCAATAACAGGTCAAACGGTTTGCGTTACCATTTAGTTAATTGAACTATGATTTATTTTTGCGTTGGATTTATCAGTTAATTTATCACCATGGCTACTGGCTAACAGCATCCCTCCTCACCAAAACATACCTGGCTAAAGTGATGCGTTGTGGCACTCGTCAGCCCCAAAAACAGTCGCTGTGTGCGTTCTGGCGACCAGTTGTAATCCAATAACCCAAAGAAGCCAATGAGAAAAGGCACTAAACGTTACTTTCCTCTCGACTGAATATTAGTAATGACCGCGCCGACGACGCTTTGACAGATGGACGCCACAAACGAAAAGCGACGACGTGACGACGCAACCCCCCATCTATAGGTCAAAGGTGCATGACATAGTGCGCGAGTGGCATGGAAAAGACGCGTGACATCATCAGTCACAAGACACAAATATATGTTTTTTTTTTGTTTTGTTTTTTTAACATTTTATGTTTAACTTAGAGATAACAAGCTTTAACCACACAGAGATGCTTTTATTTAAAATATTAGGTTTTATTGTACACTTAATTCACACTCTTTATTACTGAGCAATATGATATGGCCATTGCAGGACTGTCATCTTTATCCACACATTGGCAATTGTTCCACCATGAATGTATTCTGAAGTATATGAGTTTGCATGTTGCTAGATCTTTCTCCATGTCTGCCGGGTGCTGTGAGCGTGTGTGATGATGGTTGGTGGCTTGTATCCAAATGACCTTTCGCCGTGTTGATCCCGTCTACTTGTCTGTCTACCCCTGCTGTCATACAGGGGGTCGGACCTCCGGGTGCCACTGCAGGAACACAGGGTCAGAGGTCAGAGATTAGGGACAAGGTCAAGGAGTGGTTGATGAGAGGTGTTGTGGTCAGAGAGCATGACGGACTAGAAAGGGTTCCCGCTACCAGGATAAATACGCCTGGTCTGAAAACACGCTATGCTTTTTACATGACTGGGCAGGGGCACTGGCATCAGTGGGCCTGGGAGGGCATTGGCCCACCCACGTGGGAGCCAGGACCAACCAATCAGAATGACATTTATCCACACAACAAGGCTTTATTATATACAGAAATACTCTTCAGTTCCATCAGCTGTCCGGGTGGCTGGTCTCAGACGATCCCGCAGGTGAAGAAGCTGGATGTGGAGGTCCTGGGCCGGCGCGGTTACACGTGGTCTGCGGCTGTGGAGGTCCTGGGCCGGCCTGGTTACACGTGGTCTGTGGATGTGGAGGTCCTGGCCTGGCCTGGTTACACGTGGTCTGCGGCTGTGAGGCCGGTAGGATGTATGGCCAAATTCTCTAAAATGATGTTTTTCTCTGCTGTGGTAGAGAAATTAACATTAAATTATCTGGCCACAGCTCTGGTGGACATTCCTGCAGTCATTGTGTCAATTGCACACTCCTCAAAACTATTGACATCTATGGCATTGTGTTGTGTGACAAAACTGCACATTTTAGAGTGGCCTTTTATTGTCCCCGGCCCAAGGTACACCTGTTTAATGATCTTGCTGTTTAATCAGCTTCTTGATATGCCACACCTGTTTAATGATCTTGCTGTTTAATCAGCTTCTTGGTATGCCACACCTGTTTAATGATCTTGCTGTTTAATCAGCTTCTTGAAATGCCACACCTGTCAGGTGGACGGATTACTTTGGCAAAAGAGAAATGCTCACTAACAGGAATTACTCTATGCTCGCTTTGAGGCAAGCAACACTGAAGCAGGCATGAGAGCATCAGCTGTTCCGGATGACTGTGTGATCACGCTATCCGTAGCCGATGTGAGTAAGACCTTTAAACAGGTCAACATTCAGGAGGCCGCAAGGCCAGGCGGATTGCCAGGACGTGTACTCCGAGCATGCGCTGACCAACTGGCAAGTGTCTTCACTGATATTTTCAACCTCTCCCTGTCTGAGTCTGTAATACCTACATTTTTCAAGCAGACCACCATAGTCCCTGTGGCCAAAAACATTAAGGTAACCTGCCTAAATGACTACCGCCCCCTGGCACTCACGTCTGTAGCCATGAAGTGCTTTGAAAGGCTGGTCATGGCTCACATCAACACCATTATCCCAAAAACCCTAGACCCACTCCAATTTGCATACCGCCCCAACACATCCACAGATGATGCAATCTCTTTTGCACTCCATGCTGCCCTTTCCCACCTGGACAAAAGGAACAGCTATGTGAGAATGCTATTCATTGACTACAGCTCAGTGTTCAACACCATAGTGCCCTCAAAGCTCATCAATAAGCTAAGGACCCTGGGACTAAACACCTCCCTCTGCAACTGGATCCTGGACTTCCTGACGGACTGCCCCCAGGTGGTAAGGGTAGGTAACAACACATCTGCCATGCTGACCTCAACACAGGGGCCCCTCGGGGGTGCATGCTCAGTCCCCTCCTGTACTCCCTGTTCACCCACGACTGCATGGCCAAGCACGACTCCAACACCATCAATAAGTGACCGGTCAGAGACCTGGCCGTGTGGTGCCAGAATAACAACCTATCCCTCAACGTAACCAAGACTAAGGAGATGATTGAGGACCGAGCACTCCCCATTCTCATCGATGGGGCTGTAGTGGAGCAGGTTGAGAACCACTACACTACAACCACTACACTACAACCACTACACTACAACCACTACACTACAACCACTACACTACAACCACTACACTACAACCACTACACTACAACCACTACAACCACTACAACCACTACACTACAACCACTACAACCACTACACTACAACCACTACACTTACAACCACTACACTACAACCACTACACTACAACCACTACACTACAACCACTACACTACAACCACTACACTACAACCACTACACTACAACCACTACACTACAACCACTACACTACAACCACTACACCAACCACACACTACAACCACTACACTACAACCACTACACTACAACCACTACACTATGTACACTACAACCACTTACAACCACTGCATCTCCACTACACTACAACCACTACAGCGCTACACTACAACCACTATACAACCATTTACACTACAACCACTACACTACAACCATTCAACCACTATACAACCATTTAATACACTACAACCACTACACTACAACCACTCACCAATACAACCACTTTAACCACTACCCCACTACACCACAACCACTTCACTACAACAACTACACTACATTTAACTACCACTGAGTACAACCACTACACCATACAACCACTACACTACAACCACTACCCAACCACTACACTATCCCTAACCACAACCACTACACTATTTAATACCCACTGATTCCCAATACCCATTTAATACCCACTGATTCCCAATACCCATTTAAAACCCACTGATTCCCAATACCCATTTAATACCCACTGATTCCCAAAACCCATTTAATACCCATACAACCACTGATTCCCAAAACCCATTTAATACCCACTGATTCCCAATACCCATTTAATACCACTGATTCCCAATACCCATTTAACACCCACTGATTCCCAAACCCCATTTAATACCCACTGATTCCCAATACCCATTTAATACCCACTGATTCCCAATACCCATTTAATACCCACTGATTCCCAATACCCATTTAATACCCACTGATTCCCAATACCCATTTAATACCCACTGAGTCCCAATACCCATTTAATACCCATTTCCCAATACCCACTTATTCCCAATACCCATTTAATACCCACTGATTCCCAATACCCATTTAATACCCACTGATTCCCAATACCCATTTAATACCCACTGATTCCCAATACACATTTAATACCCACTGATCCCCAATACCCATTTAATACCCACTGATTCCCAAAACCCATTTAATACCCACTGATTCCCAATACCCACTTATTCCCAATACCCATTTAATACCCACTGATTCCCAATACCCATTTAATACCCACTGATTCCCAATACCCATTTAACACCCACTGATTCCCAATACCCATTTAATACCCACTGATCCCCAATACCCATTTAATACCCACTGATTCCCAATACCCATTTAACACCCACTGATTCCCAATACCCATTTAATACCCACTGATTCCCAATACCAATTTAACACCCACTGATCCCCAATACCCATTTAACACCCACTGATTCCCAATACCCATTTAATACCCACTGATTCCCAATACCCATTTAATATCCACCGATTCCCAATACCCATTTAATACCCACCGATTCCCAATACCCATTTAACACCCACTGATTCCCAATACCCATTTAACACCCACTGATTCCCAATACCCATTTAACACCCACTGATTCCCAATACCCATTTAATACCCACTGAGTCCCAATACCCATTTAATACCCACTGAGTCCCAATACCCATTTAATACCCACTGATTCCCAATACCCATTTAATACCCACTGATTCCCAAAACCCATTTAATACCCACTGATTCCCAATACCCATTTAACACCCATTTAATACCCACTGATTCCCAATACCCATTTAATACCCACTGATTCCCAATACCCATTTAATACCCACTGATTCCCAATACCCATTTAACACCCACTGATTCCCAATACCCATTTAATACCCACTGATTCCCAATACCCATTTAATACCCACTGATTCCCAATACCCATTTAATACCCACTGATTCCCAATACCCATTTAACACCCACTGATTCCCAATACCCATTTAATACCCACTGATTCCCAATACCCATTTAATACCCACTGATTCCCAATACCCATTTAACACCCACTGATTCCCAATACCCATTTAACACCCACTGATTCCCAATACCCATTTAATACCCACTGATTCCCAAAACCCATTTAATACCAACTGATTCCCAATACCCATTTAATACCCACTGATTCCCAATACCCATTTAACACCCACTGATTCCCAATACCCATTTAATACCCACTGATTCCCAATACCCATTTAACACCCACTGATTCCCAATACCCATTTAATACCCACTGATTCCCAATACCTATTTAATACCCACTGATTCCCAATACCCATTTAATACCCACTGATTCCCAATACCCATTTAATACCCACTGATTCCCAATAACCCCACTGATTCCCAATACCCATTTAATACCCACTGATTCCCAATACCCATTTAACACCCACTGATTCCCAATACCCATTTAATACCCACTGATTCCCAAAAACCCATTTAAGAAAAAGGCTCCCTAACCCAATATGTTTCTTATGTATTAATGGTCATCATATAAAGTTTAAACAGACATAAGGCAAACAAGAATAACCAGATCATTGTTATGCATCTCAGCTGAGCAAGTAGCCTCATTTAATTTCTGGACAACTTTTTTGGTGAAGTGTCAGTAGGAACTATTGGATTCCATGTATGTGTTCCACATGGTGCAATATTACCAGGGCACCGGATGTTGTTGCGACCATCGTTCCCGCCAGCAAGAATAAGGCAGTGACATCAGTGATTTTCCTTTCAAATAAAAGTCCCGCAATGAATTTGGGTGAAAAATAATACAAATGATCGAAATGTAACATTTTATAAAGAAATGTTAGCATACTTTTGATTAACAATATGAAAATAATAATAAAGTGCATCGCCTTTATAGCACAAATAATATTATAGCGTTATTGACATCATTGTTAACAAATGACATTAAAAATGTAATGATTATTAGATAGTTACTATGGTAACAACAATAATACAAATAAACAAAACAATTATTTATAATGCTACTATTAATAATGATAGTAATAACAATATGAATAATAATATTATAATAATAATTAACTTTAGAAAACACTTTTTTTTCTGTTTAGAGGACCTGCGTGGTTCTGGTACCGGTTCCAACCGGTACGTAGTAGTTAGAGTGTTGGACTTGTAAATGTCGCCGGATCAAATCCCGGAGCTGACAAGGTAAACATCTATCGTTCTGCCCCTGAACAAAGCAGTTAACCCACTGTTCCCAGGCCGTAATTGAAACTAATAATTTGTTCTTAACTGACTTGCCTAGTAAAATAAAATAAAATAAAACCAATCAGCTTACACAAACAAAAAACATTGTTGATCATGTTGGCTTGACATATATATATTTTTTTAAGACATCATATCTTATAGAACTACTTTTAATTATTCTTTGTATGATAACTTAGTATAAAATATATTAATAATTGTATACATTTTCCTTAATTTTCGTCCTAATCATGGGACTTTTATTCTGAAGGGTTGCAAAAATCCGTAACCCGGAAGTACTTCGTCATTCTTGCCCACTTCATAGTGGCGTGACCTTGCGCAACACGTGATTTCATGAACGAACCTATTTATCGTAACCTTTAATAGTTGTTTATTTGAAATGATGGTGACGATAACATAAACTATCAATTTCTAACATAGTCACTAGTCATAACTTGCAAGCTATGCTTTCTCTATTCAAATCCGCTCTTGTCGGATTGGCCAACACGGGTAGATCCACGGGGCTCCAAGGTAAGGTTCTGTCACAGTAGCTGGTTTGCGGACGAGGGGTAAGACGCTGCAAACTGTTCTTTATCTCATCAAAAAACATGACAAGACTGGCCCCGTGTTTTGTGAGTGTGAGAGAGTGCTTGACAACTAGCTCGTGTTGGAAATGGACGCGAGTAGTGTGGACGAAATGGAGAAAAGATTGGAGAAGAAACAGCCGAACAATATTAGGTGTCAGTTGTGATATGGAGCGGAAGGATGAGGGTCACGGATCTGAATGGGCTGTAGTCCGAAAGACCGGAAGAAGAGAGATCCTGATACAGGAAGCGATGGAGTGTCTAGTAAAGAAAGCATAAAGAGGGCCAAGGTAGGAAACAATAGTAGTGATGTGTTGTAGTGGAAAGTCGTGATGGTGTTTGATGAGACCACAGGGCTTCATTTACACATTATCCGACTAACCAATGTCATAGAGAAAGAGGTGTGAGGTCCAACTGGCCCGGTTCATTAGAAAAGGAAAAGATTGTAAATATTTTGTAGTTGTCAGGCTCATCAAGGGAAGATGATGCAATTGGAAAAGCTTAATGGGAAGAAGATGAAAAGTCATGTCCCGGGTTCTTATGCTTGGTTGAGTAGAGTCATCGCTGGTGTCCCAAAATATCTAACCAACCAGTTAGATGAAGAAGGAGCTAGGCAAGGGAGGCAGAGTGGTTGAGTAGAGTCATCGCTGGTGTCCCAATATGTCCCCATGATATTATATAACATGTGAAGGGAGGCAGAGTGGTTGAGTAGAGTCATCGCTGGTGTCCCAATATGTCCCCATGATATTAAATAACATGTGAAGGGAGGCAGAGTGGTTGAGTAGAGTCATCGCTGGTGTCCCAATATGTCCACATAATATTATATAACATGCGAAGGGAGGCAGAGTGGTTGAGGCCAAAAGGTTGATCAGTAGGAAAGAAGTGAGAGCCTGTGGGTCCTGCCGAGAGCCTGCCGAGAGCCCGCCGAGAGCCTGTGGGTCCTGCCGAGAGCCTGTGGGTCCTGCCGAGAGCCTGTGGGTCCTGCCGAGAGCCTGTGGGTCCAGATGAAGGAGCTAGCTGTGAATGGTTGCCCTACAAACCAACCAGCTTGACGATCTTAAATAAATGCTCATGCTGTATTCCTGCAATCTTTTGCAACACGCTTGACTGGCTGCCTGCAGCCACTATTATATTAGCTGGGCTTTCTAGCTAACGGCTTTAGCTAGCTAGCAGCAATATTAAACTATGATTGTTTGTTGTCTAGGTGTCCTGCAGAGTCATCTGAAGGTCTTGTCTGCTGGGATGAAGACATACGAGGTGCCTCCAGACTACAGCGGTAAGCATCTTTCTTTGCCATGTACCTTCAGCATTCAATCAGTTGACCTGGCTTCCTAGAATGGATGAAGCATTGTGTTGACCTGGCTTCCTAGAATGGATGAAGCATTGTGTTGACCTGGCTTCCTAGAATGGATGAAGCATTGTGTTGACCTGGCTTCCTAGAATGGATGAATCATTGTTGTTGAACTGGCTTCCTAGAATGGATGAAGCATTGTGTTGAACTGGCTTCCTAGAATGGATGAAACATTGTGTTGACCTGGCTTCCTAGAATGGATGAATCATTGTTGTTGAACTGGCTTCCTAGAATGGATGAAGCATTGTGTTGACCCTCTTATCTAGAATGGATGAAGCATTGTGTTGACCCTCTTATCTAGAATGGATGAAGCATTGTGTTGACCCTCTTATCTAGAATGGATGAAGCATTGTGTTGACCCTCTTATCTAGAATGGATGAAGCATTGTGTTGACCCTCTTATCTAGAATGGATGAAGCATTGTGTTGACCCTCTTATCTAGAATGGATGAAGCATTGTGTTGACCCTCTTATCTAGAATGGATGAAGCATTGTGTTGACCCTCTTATCTAGAATGGATGAAGCATTGTGTTGACCCTCTTATCTAGAATGGATGAAGCATTGTGTTGACCCTCTTATCTAGAATGGATGAAGCATTGTGTTGACCCTCTTATCTAGAATGGATGAAGCATTGTGTTGACCCTCTTATCTAGAATGGATGAAGCATTGTGTTGACCCTCTTATCTAGAATGGATGAAGCATTGTGTTGACCCTCTTATCTAGAATGGATGAAGCATTGTGTTGACCCTCTTATCTAGAATGGATGAAGCATTGTGTTGACCCTCTTATCTAGAATGGATGAAGCATTGTGTTGACCCTCTTATCTAGAATGGATGAAGCATTGTGTTGACCCTCTTATCTAGAATGGATGAAGCATTGTGTTGACCCTCTTATCTAGAATGGATGAAGCATTGTGTTGACCCTCTTATCTAGAATGGATGAAGCATTGTGTTGACCCTCTTATCTAGAATGGATGAAGCATTGTGTTGACCCTCTTATCTAGAATGGATGAAGCATTGTGTTGACCCTCTTATCTAGAATGGATGAAGCATTGTGTTGACCCTCTTATCTAGAATGGATGAAGCATTGTGTTGACCCTCTTATCTAGAATGGATGAAGCATTGTGTTGACCCTCTTATCTAGAATGGATGAAGCATTGTGTTGACCCTCTTATCTAGAATGGATGAAGCATTGTGTTGACCCTCTTATCTAGAATGGATGAAGCATTGTGTTGACCCTCTTATCTAGAATGGATGAAGCATTGTGTTGACCCTCTTATCTAGAATGGATGAAGCATTGTGTTGACCCTCTTATCTAGAATGGATGAAGCATTGTGTTGACCCTCTTATCTAGAATGGATGAAGCATTGTGTTGACCCTCTTATCTAGAATGGATGAAGCATTGTGTTGACCCTCTTATCTAGAATGGATGAAGCATTGTGTTGACCCTCTTATCTAGAATGGATGAAGCATTGTGTTGACCCTCTTATCTAGAATGGATGAAGCATTGTGTTGACCCTCTTATCTAGAATGGATGAAGCATTGTGTTGACCCTCTTATCTAGAATGGATGAAGCATTGTGTTGACCCTCTTATCTAGAATGGATGAAGCATTGTGTTGACCCTCTTATCTAGAATGGATGAAGCATTGTGTTGACCCTCTTATCTAGAATGGATGAAGCATTGTGTTGACCCTCTTATCTAGAATGGATGAAGCATTGTGTTGACCCTCTTATCTAGAATGGATGAAGCATTGTGTTGATCTTATCTAGAATGGATGAAGCATTGTGTTGACCCTCTTATCTAGAATGGATGAAGCATTGTGTTGACCCTCTTATCTAGAATGGATGAAGCATTGTGTTGAATGGATGAAGCATTGTGTTGACCCTCTTATCTAGAATGGATGAAGCATTGTGTTGACCCTCTTATCTAGAATGGATGAAGCATTGTGTTGACCCTCTTATCTAGAATGGATGAAGCATTGTGTTGACCCTCTTATCTAGAATGGATGAAGCATTGTGTTGACCCTCTTATCTAGAATGGATGAAGCATTGTGTTGACCCTCTTATCTAGAATGGATGAAGCATTGTGTTGACCCTCTTATCTAGAATGGATGAAGCATTGTGTTGACCCTCTTATCTAGAATGGATGAAGCATTGTGTTGACCCTCTTATCTAGAATGGATGAAGCATTGTGTTGACCCTCTTATCTAGAATGGATGAAGCATTGTGTTGACCCTCTTATCTAGAATGGATGAAGCATTGTGTTGACCCTCTTATCTAGAATGGATGAAGCATTGTGTTGACCCTCTTATCTAGAATGGATGAAGCATTGTGTTGACCCTCTTATCTAGAATGGATGAAGCATTGTGTTGACCCTCTTATCTAGAATGGATGAAGCATTGTGTTGACCCTCTTATCTAGAATGGATGAAGCATTGTGTTGACCCTCTTATCTAGAATGGATGAAGCATTGTGTTGACCCTCTTATCTAGAATGGATGAAGCATTGTGTTGACCCTCTTATCTAGAATGGATGAAGCATTGTGTTGACCCTCTTATCTAGAATGGATGAAGCATTGTGTTGACCCTCTTATCTAGAATGGATGAAGCATTGTGTTGACCCTCTTATCTAGAATGGATGAAGCATTGTGTTGACCCTCTTATCTAGAATGGATGAAGCATTGTGTTGACCCTCTTATCTAGAATGGATGAAGCATTGTGTTGACCCTCTTATCTAGAATGGATGAAGCATTGTGTTGACCCTCTTATCTAGAATGGATGAAATGGATGATTGTGTTGACCCTCTTATCTAGAATGGATGAAGCATTGTGTTGACCCTCTTATCTAGAATGGATGAAGCATTGTGTTGACCCTCTTATCTAGAATGGATGAAGCATTGTGTTGACCCTCTTATCTAGAATGGATGAAGCATTGTGTTGACCCTCTTATCTAGAATGGATGAAGCATTGTGTTGACCCTCTTATCTAGAATGGATGAAGCATTGTGTTGACCCTCTTATCTAGAATGGATGAAGCATTGTGTTGACCCTCTTATCTAGAATGGATGAAGCATTGTGTTGACCCTCTTATCTAGAATGGATGAAGCATTGTGTTGACCCTCTTATCTAGAATGGATGAAGCATTGTGTTGACCCTCTTATCTAGAATGGATGAAGCATTGTGTTGACCCTCTTATCTAGAATGGATGAAGCATTGTGTTGACCCTCTTATCTAGAATGGATGAAGCATTGTGTTGACCCTCTTATCTAGAATGGATGAAGCATTGTGTTGACCCTCTTATCTAGAATGGATGAAGCATTGTGTTGACCCTCTTATCTAGAATGGATGAAGCATTGTGTTGACCCTCTTATCTAGAATGGATGAAGCATTGTGTTGACCCTCTTATCTAGAATGGATGAAGCATTGTGTTGACCCTCTTATCTAGAATGGATGAAGCATTGTGTTGACCCTCTTATCTAGAATGGATGAAGCATTGTGTTGACCCTCTTATCTAGAATGGATGAAGCATTGTGTTGACCCTCTTATCTAGAATGGATGAAGCATTGTGTTGACCCTCTTATCTAGAATGGATGAAGCATTGTGTTGACCCTCTTATCTAGAATGGATGAAGCATTGTGTTGACCCTCTTATCTAGAATGGATGAAGCATTGTGTTGACCCTCTTATCTAGAATGGATGAAGCATTGTGTTGACCCTCTTATCTAGAATGGATGAAGCATTGTGTTGACCCTCTTATCTAGAATGGATGAAGCATTGTGTTGACCCTCTTATCTAGAATGGATGAAGCATTGTGTTGACCCTCTTATCTAGAATGGATGAAGCATTGTGTTGACCCTCTTATCTAGAATGGATGAAGCATTGTGTTGACCCTCTTATCTAGAATGGATGAAGCATTGTGTTGACCCTCTTATCTAGAATGGATGAAGCATTGTGTTGACCCTCTTATCTAGAATGGATGAAGCATTGAATGGATGAAGCATTGTGTTGACCCTCTTATCTAGAATGGATGAAGCATTGTGTTGACCCTCTTATCTAGAATGGATGAAGCATTGTGTTGACCCTCTTATCTAGAATGGATGAAGCATTGTGTTGACCCTCTTATCTAGAATGGATGAAGCATTGTGTTGACCCTCTTATCTAGAATGGATGAAGCATTGTGTTGACCCTCTTATCTAGAATGGATGAAGCATTGTGTTGACCCTCTTATCTAGAATGGATGAATGACCCTCTTATCTAGAATGGATGAAGCATTGACCCTCTTATCTAGAATGGATGAAGCATTGTGTTGACCCTCTTATCTAGAATGGATGAAGCATTGTGTTGAGAATGGATGAAGCATTGTGTTGACCCTCTTATCTAGAATGGATGAAGCATTGTGTTGACCCTCTTATCTAGAATGGATGAAGCATTGTGTTGACCCTCTTATCTAGAATGGATGAAGCATTGTGTTGACCCTCTTATCTAGAATGGATGAAGCATTGTGTTGACCCTCTTATCTAGAATGGATGAAGCATTGTGTTGACCCTCTTATCTAGAATGGATGAAGCATTGTGTTGACCCTCTTATCTAGAATGGATGAAGCATTGTGTTGACCCTCTTATCTAGAATGGATGAAGCATTGTGTTGACCCTCTTATCTAGAATGGATGAAGCATTGTGTTGACCCTCTTATCTAGAATGGATGAAGCATTGTGTTGACCCTCTTATCTAGAATGGATGAAGCATTGTGTTGACCCTCTTATCTAGAATGGATGAAGCATTGTGTTGACCCTCTTATCTAGAATGGATGAAGCATTGTGTTGACCCTCTTATCTAGAATGGATGAAGCATTGTGTTGACCCTCTTATCTAGAATGGATGAAGCATTGTGTTGACCCTCTTATCTAGAATGGATGAAGCATTGTGTTGACCCTCTTATCTAGAATGGATGAAGCATTGTGTTGACCCTCTTATCTAGAATGGATGAAGCATTGTGTTGACCCTCTTATCTAGAATGGATGAAGCATTGTGAATGGGATGAAGCATTGTGTTGACCCTCTTATCTAGAATGGATGAAGCATTGTGTTGACCCTCTTATCTAGAATGGATGAAGCATTGTGTTGACCCTCTTATCTAGAATGGATGAAGCATTGTGTTGACCCTCTTATCTAGAATGGATGAAGCATTGTGTTGACCCTCTTATCTAGAATGGATGAAGCATTGTGTTGACCCTCTTATCTAGAATGGATGAAGCATTGTGTTGACCCTCTTATCTAGAATGGATGAAGCATTGTGTTGACCCTCTTATCTAGAATGGATGAAGCATTGTGTTGACCCTCTTATCTAGAATGGATGAAGCATTGTGTTGACCCTCTTATCTAGAATGGATGAAGCATTGTGTTGACCCTCTTATCTAGAATGGATGAAGCATTGTGTTGACCCTCTTATCTAGAATGGATGAAGCATTGTGTTGACCCTCTTATCTAGAATGGATGAAGCATTGTGTTGACCCTCTTATCTAGAATGGATGAAGCATTGTGTTGACCCTCTTATCTAGAATGGATGAAGCATTGTGTTGACCCTCTTATCTAGAATGGATGAAGCATTGTGTTGACCCTCTTATCTAGAATGGCGATAAGTTTGGTCATGGTGGTCAAGCATTCAGTTTGCATCACAACAACATTGCATCATATCCGAATGGTTTCTGACCACACAAACACTTTGGCTACAGGTCAAGATCACCCTTACTCCAGACACTGGTTACCGTGACCCTCTCTGTGACTCCTCTCTCTGTGACTCCTCTCTCTGTGACTCCTCTCTGTGACTCCTCTCTCTGTGACTGGTGACTCCTCTCTCTGTGACTCCTCTTATCTGACTGACTCCTCTCTCTGTGACTCCTCTCTCTGTGACTCCTCTCTGTGACTCCTCTCTGGATGACTCCTCTCTCTGACTCCTCTCTCTGTGACTCCCTCTCTGTGTGTGACCCCTCTCTCTGTGACTCCTCTCTGTGACTCTTATCTGTGACTCCTCTCTCTGTGACTCCTCTCTCTGTGACTCCTCTCTCTGTGACTCCTCTCTCTGTGACTCCTCTCTCTGTGACTCCTCTCTCTGTGACTCCTCTCTGTGACTCCTCTCTGTGACTCCTCTCTGTGACTCCTCTCTGTGACTCCTCTCTCTGTGACTCCTCTCTCTGTGACTCCTCTCTCTGTGACTCCTCTCTCTGTGACTCCCCTCTCTGTGACTCCCCTCTCTGTGACTCCCCTCTCTGTGACTCCCCTCTCTGTGACTCCCCTCTCTGTGACTCCTCTCTCTGTGACTCCTCTCTCTGTGACTCCCCTCTCTGTGACTCCCCTCTCTGTGACTCCCCTCTCTGTGACTCCCCTCTCTGTGACTCCTCTCTCTGTGACCCCCTCTCTGTGACCCCTGTAGAGGTTGTGCTACCTGAAAGACCCAAGCTGAAGTTTCTGAACAAGGTGCCCAACTTTAAGAAGGCGAGGAAGGAGATGAAGAAGCTAAGAGACATCCAGGGACCAGCCCAGACAGCCAACACCTTCACCAAGGGACAGTACGGCATCGTGGTGAGTGTGTGTGTGTGTTGAATACACAGAGAACTCCATCTACATGCCTACGAGGGTTATGTGTTATAATAATCTCCCATCAGGGTCTGTGGATGTCGTTATATTGATCAAAACTTCCCCCTAAAGGTCAATGTTCCAGAACTGTTCTGTGATAAAAGTTCATTTATTTCTTCACTGTTTCAAACTTCCTCCAATCATCCGCCTCTCTCAGGCGCGGGGCGGGGCTCCTCAGGCATCCTCCTCTCCTCAGGCGTGGGGCTACCTTTCTTATCCAATCTTCTTACCTCCACTTCTAATCAATCCCTCCTCTCCTCAGGCGCTGGGCGGGGCTACCTCCACTTCTTGATCCAATCATCCTCCTCTCCTCAGGCGCTCTCTCTGCTACCTCCACTTCTGTCCAATCATCCTCCTCTCCTCAGGCGCTGGGCTGGGCTACCTCCACTCTGTCATCCTCCTCTCCTCAGGCGCTCCTACCTCCATTCTTACCAATCATCCTCTCTCTCAGGCGCTGGGTGGGGCTACCTTCTTCTTATCCAATCATCCTCCTCTCCTCAGGCGCTGGGTGGGGCTCCTCCACTTCTTAGGCCTCCTCTCTGGCGCGACTGGGTGCTCCCTCTCTCTCAGGCGCTGGGCGGGGCTACCTCCACTTAATCATCCTCCTCTCATCCTGGGACCCCTCCTCAGGCTCCACTTCTAATCATCCTCCTCTCCTCGGGCGCTGGGGCTCCTCCTCAGGCGCTGGGCTTCTAATCCAATCATCCTCCTCTCCTCAGGCGCTGGGCGGGGCTACCTCCTTCTTATCCAATCATCCTCCTCTCCTCAGGCGCTGGGCGGGCTACCTCCAAATCATCCTCCTCTCCTCAGGCGCTGGGCGGGCTACCTCCTCTCCTCAGGCGCTGGGCGGGGCTACCTCCTTCTTATCCAATCATCCTCCTCTCCTCAGGCGCTGGGCGGGGCTACTTCTAATCATCCTCCTCCAATCATTCCCAATCATCTCTCCTCAGGCGCTGGGCGGGGCTACCTTCTTCTTATCCAATCATCCAGCCTCTCCTCAGGCGCTGGGTGGGCTACCTCCACTTCTTATCCAATCATCCTCCTCTCTCAGGCGCTACGAGGGCTTCTTATCCAATCATCCTCCTCTCCTCAGGCGCTGGGCGGGGCTACCTCCACTTCTTAATCCAAGGCGCTGGGCGCTCATCCTTCTTATCCAATCATCCTCCTCCTCAGGCGCTGGGTGGGGCTACCTTCTTCTAATCCAATCATCCTCCTCTCCTCAGGCGCTGGGTGGGGCTACCTCTTCTTATCCAATCATCCTCCTCTCCTCAGGCGCTGGGTGGGGGCTACCTCTTCTAATCATCCTCCTCTCCTCAGGCGCTGGGCGGGGCTACCTCTTCTAAATCATCCTCCTCTCCTCAGGCGCTGGGCGGGGCTACCTCCACTTCTTCCAATCATCCTCCTCTCCTCAGGCGCTGGGGGGGGCTCCTCCAAATCATCCTCCTCTCCTCAGGCGCTGGGCGGGGCTACCTCCACTTCTTATCCAATCATCCTCCTCTCCTCAGGCGCTGGGGCGGGGCTACCTTCTTCTTATCCAATCATCCTCCTCTCCTCAGGCGCTGGGCGGGGCTACCTTCTTCTTATCCAATCATCCTCCTCTCCTCAGGCGCGGGCGGGGCTACCTTCTTATCCAATCATCCTCCTCTCCTCAGGCGCTGGGCGGGGCTACCTCCACTTCTAATCATCCTCCTGTCCTCAGGCGCTGGGCGGGGCTACCTCCACTTCTAATCATCCTCCTCTCCTCAATCATCTCCTCTCCTCAGGCGCTGGGCGGGGCTACCTTCTTCTTATCCAATCATCCTCCTCTCCTCAGGCGCTGGGCGGGGCTATCCAATCATCCTCCTCTCCTCAGGCGCTCCTCAGGCCAATCATCCTCCTCTCCTCAGGCGCTGGGCGGGGCTACCTCCACTTCTAATCATCCTCCTCTCCTCAGGCGCATCCTCCACTTCTTATCCAATCATCCGCCTCTCCTCAGGCGCTGGGCGGGGCTACCTCCACTTCTAATCCAATCATCCTCCTCTCCTCAGGCGCTGGGCGGGGGCTACCTCCACTTCTAATCCAATCATCCTCCTCTCCTCAGGCGCTGGGCGGGGCTACCTCCACTTCTAATCCAATCATCCTCCTCTCCTCAGGCGCTGGGCGGGGGCTACCTCCACTTTGGTCACATGGAGATGATGCGTCTGACCATCAACAGGAGGATGGACCCTCGCACCACCTTCGCCCGCTGGCGTATTAACGCCCCCTACAAGCCCATCACCAGGAAGGGCCTGGGCCAGAGGATGGGTGGGGGCAAAGGGAACATCGACCACTACGTCACACCGGTGAAGTACGGACGGATGATTGTGGAGGTCGGGGGACGGCTGGAGCTGGGCGAGGTGGAGCCTATCCTCAAGGAAGTGGCCAAGAAACTGCCCTTCCCTGCCAAGGTCAGCTCCCACAGCTGGGGAGATACTTAAAGGTGTAATCTAAATCTGCTCCTCTAAAGGGCCACATCTAGGGGTGGTGCTGGCCAATCACAGTAGCATCTGCTCCTCTAAGGGGTGGTGCTGGCCAATCACAGTAGCATCTGCTCCTCTAAAGGAGATCTGCTCCTCTAAAGGGGTTCTAGGGGTGGTGCTGGCCAATCAAGCGTCTGCTCCTCTAAAGGGCCACATCTAGGGGTGGTGCTGGCCAATCACAGTCTAGGATCTAGGTGGTGCTGGCCAATCACAGTAGCATCTGCTCCTCTAAAGGAGATCTAGGGGTGGTGCTGGCCAATCACAGTAGCATCTGCTCCTCTAAAGGAGATCTAGGGGTGGTGCTGGCCAATCACAGTAGCGTCTGCTCCTCTAAAGGGCCACATCTAGGGGTGGTGCTGGCCAATCACAGTAGCGTCTGCTCCTCTAAAGGGCCACATCTAGGGGTGGTGCTGGCCAATCACAGTAGCATCTGCTCCTCTAAATGCAAGGATATGTTGGGGGAAAAACTAGTTCCCTATTAGGCTTG
>NW_025748459.1:22500-34757 GCF_021184085.1 Oncorhynchus gorbuscha
CCATTACGGCTCTAGACAACATACTGGGACTGTCTATACTGTGAGTAACATCCTCCATTACGGCTCTAGACAACATACTGGGACTGTCTATACTGTGAGTAACATCCTCCATTACGGCTCTAGACAACATACTGGGACTGTCTATACTGTAACATCCTCCATTACGGCTCTAGACAACATACTGGGACTGTCTATACTGTGAGTAACATCCTCCATTACGGCTCTAGACAACATACTGGGACTGTCTATACTGTAACATCCTCCATTATGGTTCTTGACTGGGCCGGTCTATACTGTAACATCCTCCATTATGGTTCTTGACTGGGCCGGTCTATACTGTAACATCCTCCATCATGGTTCTTGACTGGGCCGGTCTATACTGTAACATCCTCCATTATGGTTCTTGACTGGGCCGGTCTATACTGTAACGTCCTCCATGGTTCTTGACTGGGCCGGTCTATACTGTAACATCCTCCATTATGGTTCTTGACTGGGCCGGTCTATACTGTAACATCCTCCATTATGGTTCTTGACTGGGCCGGTCTATACTGTCCTCCATACTGTAACATCCTCCATTATGGTTCTTGACTGGGCCGGTCTATACTGTAACATCCTCCATTATGGTTCTTGACTGGGCCGGTCTATACTGTAACATCCTCCATCATGGTTCTTGACTGGGCCGGTCTATACTGTAACATCCTCCATTATGGTTCTTGACTGGGCCGGTCTATACTGTAACATCCTCCATTATGGTTCTTGACTGGGCCGGTCTATACTGTAACATCCTCCATTATGGTTCTTGACTGGGCCGGTCTATACTGTAACATCCTCCATTATGGTTCTTGACTGGGCCCTATACTGTAACATCCTCCATTATGGTTCTTGACTGTCTAGGAGAACAGAGGCCCTATACTGGCCCAACATCAGAGGCTCCATCTGGTTCTTGAGAACAGAGGCCCTGTAATGGCATCTGGCCCATCTGTAACATCCTCCATTATGGTTCTCTGACTGGGGAGAACAGAGGCCCTGTAATGGCATCATCTGTCTAGGAGAACCGAGGAGCTGTAATGGCCACTGGCCCATCTGTCTAGGAGAACAGAGGCCCTGTAATGGCATCTGGCCCATCTGTCTATGAGAACAGAGGCCCTGTAATGGCATCTGGCCCATCTGTCTAGGAGAACAGAGGCCCTGTAATGGCATCTGGCCCATCTGTCTAGGAGAACAGAGGCCCTGTAATGGCATCTGGCCCATCTGTCTAGGAGAACAGAGGCCCTGTAATGGCATCTGGCCCATCTGTCTAGGAGAACAGAGGCCCTGTAATGGCATCTGGCCCATCTGTCTAGGAGAACAGAGGCCCTGTAATGGCATCTGGCCCATCTGTCTAGGAGAACAGAGGCCCTGTAATGGCATCTGGCCCATCTGTCTAGGAGAACAGAGGCCCTGTAATGGCATCTGGCCCATCTGTCTAGGAGAACAGAGGCCCTGTAATGGCATCTGGCCCATCTGTCTAGGAGAACAGAGGCCCTGTAATGGCCCATCTGTCTAGCCCCTGTAATGGCTGTCTAGGAGAACAGAGGCCCTGTAGGATGGCCCTGTAATGGCCCATCTGTCTAGCAGAGGCCCTGTAATGGCATCTGTCTGTTAAATAAGGAGAACAGAGGCCCTGTAATGGCATCTGGCCCATCTGTCTAGGAGAACAGAGGCCCTGTAATGGCCCATCTGTCTAGGAGAACAGAGGCCCTGTAATGGCCCATCTGTCTAGGAGAACAGAGGCCCTGTAATGGCCCATCTGTCTAGGAGAACAGAGGCCCTGTAATGGCCCATCTGTCTAGGAGAACAGAGGCCCTGTAATGGCCCATCTGTCTAGGAGAACAGAGGCCCTGTAATGGCCCATCTGTCTAGGAGAACAGAGGCCCTGTAATGGCCCATCTGTCTAGGAGAACAGAGGCCCTGTAATGGCCCATCTGTCTAGGAGAACAGAGGCCCTGTAATGGCCCATCTGTCTAGGAGAACAGAGGCCCTGTAATGGCCCATCTGTCTAGGAGAACAGAGGCCCTGTAATGGCCCATCTGTCTAGGAGAACAGAGGCCCTGTAATGGCCCATCTGTCTAGGAGAACAGAGGCCCTGTAATGGCCCATCTGGAGAACAGAGGCCCTGTAATGGCCCATCTGTCTAGGAGAACAGAGGCCCTGTAATGGCCCATCTGTCTAGGAGAACAGAGGCCCTGTAATGGCCCATCTGTCTAGGAGAACAGAGGCCCTGTAATGGCCAATCTGTCTAGGAGAACAGAGGCCCTGTAATGGCCCATCTGTCTAGGAGAACAGAGGCCCTGTAATGGCCCATCTGTCTAGGAGAACAGAGGCCCTGTAATGGCCCATCTGTCTAGGAGAACAGAGGCCCTGTAATGGCCCATCTGTCTAGGAGAACAGAGGCCCTGTAATGGCCCATCTGTCTAGGAGAACAGAGGCCCTGTAATGGCCCATCTGTCTAGGAGAACAGAGGCCCTGTAATGGCCCATCTGTCTAGGAGAACAGGGGCCCTGTAATGGCCACTGGCCCATCGGTGAACTGACTCTTGAATAACCCTGGTTTAAGGGTTTCACTGGGTTGTTGTTAGTGATTCATGTGTAACCCTCTCTCTGTTTCTCCCTCCGTGCTTCCTCTCCTTGTCTCCCTCCCTCCGTCCTTCCTCTCTCCTTTCCTCGCTCCCTCAGGTCTGTTCTGGCCGGAAGACGGACTAACAAAGAGGAATCGCAGAAACATCTGAACATTGTGAAAAACAGGTGAGAGAACAGAACTCTGTGTAGGACTGGGGACAGTGGACCTACTATGATCAGTGTCGCCGAGCCCTGTACTGAGGGATAAGCCCCTCAATAGATGCACTTATGTCACCCAAAATACTGGATTATTTTCATATACAGGACCAGTCAAAAGATTGAAACTCCAAGGTGGTGTGTCATCTTTATTTGTACTATTTTCAACATTGTAGAATAACAGTGAAGACATCAAACTATGAAATAACACATATGGAGTCATGTAGTAACCAGAAAAGTATTAAACAAATCAAAATCGATTTTATATTTGAGATTCTTCCATGTAGCCACCCTTTGCCTTGATTACAGCGTTGGACACTCTTGGCATTCTCTCATCCAGCTTCACCTGTAATGCTTTTCCAACAGTCTTGAAGGAGTTCCCACATATGCTGAGCACTTGTTGACTGCTTTTCCTTCACTCTGCGGTCCAACTCATCCCAAACCATCTCAATTGGGTTGAGGTCGGGTGATTGTGGAGGCCAGGTTATCTGATGCAGCACTACATTACTCTACTTCTTGGTCAAATAGTCCTTACACAGCCTGGAGGTGTGTTTTAGGTCATTGTCCTGTTGAGAAACGAATGAAAGTCCCACTAAGCGCAAACCAGATGGGATGGTTTATTGCTGCAGTATGCTGTGGTAGCCATGCTAGTTAAGTATGACTTGAATTCAAAATAAATCACGGACAGTGTCACCAGCAAAGCGCCATCACACCTCCTCCTCCATGCTTCACGGTGGGAACCACACACCACCACACCTCCTCCTCCATGCTTCACGGTGGGAAACGCACATGTGGAGATCATCCGTTCACCTACTCTGCATCTCACAAAGACACGAACGGTTGGAACCAAAAATCTCTTAATTTGGACTCATCAGACCAAAGGACAGATTTCCTTCGGTCTTATGTCCATTGCTCGTGTTTCGGTGTCCTTTAGTAGTGGTTTCTGTGCAGCAACAGTCTTCTCTGAACAAATCGTTTTATGTCACATGCGCCGAATACAACAGGTGTACAACACAGGCTGGTCGGTGTGCTGGGTTACACAGGCTAGTCGGTGTGCTGGGGTACGCAGGCTAGTCGGTGTGCTGGGGTACGCGGGCTAGTCGGCGTGCTGGGGTACGCGGGCTGGTCGGCGTGCTGGGGTACGCGGGCTGGTCGGCGTGCTGGGGTACGCGGGCTGGTCGGCGTGCTGGGGTACGCGGGCTGGTCGGCGTGCTGGGGTACGCGGGCTGGTCGGCGCGCTGGGGTACGCGGGCTGGTCGGCGCGCTGGAGTACGCGGGCTGGTCGGCGCGCTGGGGTACGCGGGCTGGTCGGCGCGCTGGGTTACGCGGGCTGGTCGGCGCGCTGGGTTACGCGGGCTGGTCGGCGCGCTGGGTTACGCGGGCTGGTCGGCGCGCTGGGTTACGCGGGCTGGTCGGCGCGCGGGGGTACGCGGGCTGGTCGGCGCGCGGGGGTACGCGGGCTGGTCGGCGCGCTGGGATGTACGCGGGCTGGTCGGCGCTGGGGATGCGGGCTGGTCGGCGCGCTGGGGTACGCGGGCTGGTCGGCCCGCTGGGATACGCGGGCTGGTCGGCGCGCTGGGGTACGCGGGCTGGTCGGCCCGCTGGGATACGCGGGCTGGTCGGCCCGCTGGGGTACGCGGGCTGGTCGACGCGCTGGGGTACGCGGGCTGGTCGGCGGGCTGGGGTACGCGGGCTGGTCGGCGCGCTGGGGTACGCGGGCTGGTCGGCGCGCTGGGGTTCGCGGGCTGGTCGGCGCGCTGGGGTACAGTCTGTGACGTGGATGGCTTGAGTCTGACATTTTTTGGGGGCCTTCCTCTGACACCGCCTGGTATGGAGGTCCTGGATGTCAGGAAGCTTGGCCCCGGTGATGTCCTGGGCCGTAAGCACTACCCTCTCTATAGCGCCTCACGGTCAGATGCGGCGCAGCTGTCCTACCAGGCGGTGATGCAACCGGTCAGGATGCTCTCGACGGTGCAACTGTAGAACGATTTGAGCATCATGCAACATATTTTCAGTCTCCTGTAGGGGAAAAGGTGACGTCGTGCCCTCTTCACGACTGTCTTGGTGTGTTTGGACCATGATAGGTCGTTGGTGATGTGGACGACAAGGAACTTGACCCGCTCCACTACAGTCCTGTCGATGTTAATGGGGGCCCTCTTTTCAGTCCCGTCGATGTTAATGGGGCCTGTTCAGCCCTGTTGATGTTAATGGGGGCCTGTTGATGTTAATGGGGGCCCTCTGTTCAGTCCTGTTGATGTTAATGGGGGCCCTCTGTTCAGTCCTGTTGAAGTTAATGGGGGCCCTCTGTTCAGTCCTGTTGATGTTAATGGGGGCCTGTTGATGTTAATGGGGGCCTGTTGATGTTAATGGGGGCCTGTTGATGTTAATGGGGGCCCTCTGTTCAGTCCTGTTGATGTTAATGGGGGCCTGTTGATGTTAATGGGGGCCCTCTGTTCAGTCCTGTTGATGTTAATGGGGGCCTGTTGATGTTAATGGGGGCCCTCTGTTCAGCCCTGTTGATGTTAATGGGGGCCCTCTGTTCAGTCCTGTTGATGTTAATGGGGGCCCTCTGTTCAGCCCTGTTGATGTTAATGGGGGCCCTCTGTTCAGTCCTGTTGATGTTAATGGGGGCCTGTTGATGTTAATGGGGGCCCTCTGTTCAGTCCTGTTGATGTTAATGGGGGCCCTCTGTTCAGTCCTGTTGATGTTAATGGGGGCCTGTTGATGTTAATGGGGGCCCTCTGTTCAGCCCTGTTGATGTTAATGGGGGCCCTCTGTTCAGCCCTGTTGATGTTAATGGGGGCCCTCTGTTCAGCCCTGTTGATGTTAATGGGGGCCTGTTGATGTTAATGGGGGCCCTCTGTTCAGCCCTGTTGATGTTAATGGGGGCCCTCTGTTCAGTCCTGTTGATGTTAATGGGGGCCTGTTGATGTTAATGGGGGCCTGTTGATGTTAATGGGGGCCCTCTGTCCAGCCCTGTTGATGTTAATGGGGGCCCTCTGTTCAGCCCTGTTGATGTTAATGGGGGCCCTCTGTTCAGCCCTGTTGATGTTAATGGGGGCCCTCTGTTCAGCCCTGTTGATGTTAATGGGGGCCCTCTTGTTCAGTCCTGTTGATGTTAATGGGGGCCTGTTGATGTTAATGGGGGCCCTCTGTTCAGCCCTGTTGATGTTAATGGGGGCCCTCTGTTCAGCCCTGTTGATGTTAATGGGGGCCCTCTGTTCAGCCCTGTTGATGTTAATGGGGGCCCTCTGTTCAGTCCTGTTGATGTTAATGGGGGCCCTCTGTTCAGCCCTGTTGATGTTAATGGGGGCCTGTTGATGTTAATGGGGGCCCTCTGTTCAGCCCTGTTGATGTTAATGGGGGTTCAGCCTGTTGATGTTAATGGGGGCCTCTGTTCAGCCCTGTTGATGTTAATGGGGGCCCTCTGTTCAGCCCTGTTGATGTTAATGGGGGCCCTCTGTTCAGCCCTGTTGATGTTAATGGGGGCCTGTTGATGTTAATGGGGGCCCTCTGTTCAGTCCTGTTGATGTTAATGGGGGCCTGTTGATGTTAATGGGGGCCCTCTGTTCAGCCCTGTTGATGTTAATGGGGGCCTGTTGATGTTAATGGGGGCCCTCTGTTCAGTCCTGTTGATGTTAATGGGGGCCTCTGTTCAGTCCTGTTGATGTTAATGGGGGCCTGTTGATGTTAATGGGGGCCCTCTGTTCAGCCCTGTTGATGTTAATGGGGGCCCTCTGTTCAGCCCTGTTGATGTTAATGGGGGCCTGTTGATGTTAATGGGGGCCTGTTGATGTTAATGGGGGCCTGTTGATGTTAATGGGGGCCTGTTGATGTTAATGGGGGCCCTCTGTTCAGCCCTGTTGATGTTAATGGGGGCCTGTTGATGTTAATGGGGGCCCTCTGTTCAGTCCTGTTGATGTTAATGGGGGCCTGTTGATGTTAATGGGGGCCCTCTGTTCAGCCCTGTTGATGTTAATGGGGGCCCTCTGTTCAGCCCTGTTGATGTTAATGGGGGCCCTCTGTTCAGTCCTGTTGATGTTAATGGGGGCCTGTTGATATTAAAGGGGGCCTGTTGATGTTAGTGGGGGCCCTCTGTTCAGTCCTGTTGATGTTAATGGGGGCCCTCTGTTCAGCCCTCTCTTCCTGCAGTCCACGATCAGCTCCTTTGTCTTGCTCACATTGAGAGGTTGTTGTCCTGGCAACACACGGCCAGGTCTGTGACCTCCTCCCTGTTGAGGATCAGCGTGGCAGGTAGCCTAGTGGTTAGAGGGTTGGGCCAGTAACCAAGAGGTTGTTGTCCTGGCACCTCACGGCCAGGTCTGTGACCTCCTCCCTGTTGAGGGGCCTTAATGTTGAGGATCAGTGTGGCAGATGGGGTACTTGGTACTCTGAATACTTTCTGAATGCTCTGTGTATGTATATGTGTTGAGCCTACTGCAAGATGTCTTTCTTGGCTAACCACGCTGACTGCATTCTGGTTCCAGGTTCCTGTCTAAACTGGCTCAACTGTCAGTCCCAATTCAGAAACAGGAAATGAGTCATTCTTCCCGTCAACACCAGGAAGAGACTAGGAAGTCAGCTGTTGGCAAGAAGATCCTCAACAAGCTGGTGGTGAGACACTGGAAGGGGTGTGTGTGTGTGTTTAAATATGTGTGTGTGTGTGGTTGTCGTCTGATGTTGCTCCTGTGTGTCCAGGCGCAGCTGGGTGCTGTGGTGGGCTCTCTAGAATAGCTAGAGAAGGAGTGTGTGTGTGGTTATCTCGTCTGATGTTGCTCCTGTGTGTCCAGGCGCAGCTGGGTGCTGTGGTGGGCTCTCTAGAACAGCTAGAGAAGGAGTGTGTGTGTGGTTATCTCGTCTGATGTTGCTCCTGTGTGTCAGCAGGTAAGCCAGACCTGGGTACAAATACTACTTCAAATATCTCATAGGCCGTTCTAGAGAAGCTGGGTGTTCTGTGGTTATCTCGTCTGATGTTGCTCCTGTGTGTCCAGGCGCAGCTGGGTGCTGTGGTGGGCTCTCTAGAACAGCTAGAGAAGGAGAGAGACTCCCAGCACCAGTGTTTTAACCTCCCACAACTACTGGAGCAGCAGGAGGAGAGGAATCAGCAGGTAAGCCAGACCTGGGTACAAATACTACTTCAAATATCTCATAGGCCGTTCTGTAGTCCTTCCCCACAGCTGGGTCGTTCTGTAGTCCTTCCCCACAGCTGGGTCGTTCTGTAGTCCTTTCCCACAGCTGGGTCGTTCTGTAGGCCTTTCCCACAGCTGGGTCGTTCTGTAGGCCTTTCCCACAGCTGGGTCGTTCTGTAGAGGCCTTTCCCACAGCTGGGTCGTTCTGTAGGCCTTTCCCACAGCTGGGCCATTCTGTAGAGGCCTTTCCCACAGCTGGGCCGTTCTGTAGAGGCCTTTCCCACAGCTGGGTCGTTCTGTAGTCCTTTCCCACAGCTGGGTCGTTCTGTAGGCCTTTCCCACAGCTGGGCCGTTCTGTTCTGTAGAGGCCTTTCCCACAGCTGGGCCGTTCTGTAGGCCTTTCCCACAGCTGGGCCGTTCTGTAGAGGCCTTTCCCACAGCTGGGCCGTTCTGTAGAGGCCTTTCCCACAGCTGGGCCGTTCTGTTCTTTCCCACAGCTGGGCCTTCTGTCCTTTCCCACAGCTGGGCCGTTCTGTAGGCCTTTCCCACAGCTGGGTCGTTCTGTTCTGTAGAGGCCTTTCCCACAGCTGGGCCGTTCTGTTCTGTAGGCCTTTCCCACAGCTGGGCTGTTCTGTATGCCTCCCTCCGCGCTTCTCAGAAGGCTTCACTCCCTCCGCAGAGCTTCTCAGAAGGCCTACAATTGGTTTTGTAATAGAAGCACTAGAAAATAGGAACTAAGCCCATATTTGGGTATCTGGTCTGAGCATAGGCCTCTGGTCATTGTGACATTCATTGTTGGTTCTTTCATTGATACTGCAATATTTTCCCCAGGGCCCAAAAGCTCTGGTCAAAGGCTAATACACTATATAGGGAACAGGCCCTGGTCTAATGCACTATATGGGGAACAGGCCCTGGTCTAATGTACTATATAGGGAACAGGCCCTGGTCTAATACACTATGTAGGGAACAGGCCCTGGTCTAATACACTATATGGGGAACAGGCCCTGGTCTAATGCACTTTATGGGGAACAGGCCCTGGTCTAATACACTATATGGGGAACAGGCCCTGGTCTAATACACTATATGGGGAACAGGCCCTGGTCTAATACACTATATGGGGAACAGGCCCTGGTCTAATACACTATATAGGGAACAGGCCCTGGTCTAATACACTATATGGGGAACAGGCCCTGGTCTAATGCACTATATGGGAACAGGCCCTGTTCTAATACACTATATGGGGAACAGGCCCTGGTCTAATACACTATATGGGGAACAGGCCCTGGTCTAATACACTATATGGGGAACAGGCCCTGGTCTAATGCACTATATGGGGAACAGGCCCTGGTCTAATACACTATATGGGAACAGGCCCTGGTCTAATACACTATATGGGGAACAGGCCCTGGTCTAATACACTATATAGGGAACAGGCCCTGGTCTAATGCACTATATAGGGAACAGGCCCTGGTCTAATGCACTATATAGGGAATAGGCCCTGGTCTAATACACTATATGGGGAACAGGCCCTGGTCTAATACACTATATAGGGAACAGGCCCTGGTCTAATACACTATATAGGGAACAGGCCCTGGTCTAATGCACTATATAGGGAACAGGCCCTGGTCTAATGCACTATATAGGGAACAGGCCCTGGTCTAATACACTATATGGGGAACAGGCCCTGGTCTAATACACTATATGGGGAACAGGCCCTGGTCTAATACACTATATGGGGAACAGGCCCTGGTCTAATACACTATATGGGGCCCTGGTCTAATACACTATATAGGGAACAGGCCCTGGTCTAATACACTATATAGGGAACAGGCCCTGGTCTAACACAGGCCCTATATGGGGAACAGGCCCTGGTCTAATACACTATATGGGAACAGGCCCTGGTCTAATGCACTATATGGGGAACAGGCCCTGGTCTAATGCACTATATGGGCCCTGGTCTAACAGGCCCTGGTCTAATACACACTATAATACTATATAGGGAACAGGCCCTGGTCTAATGCACTATATAGGGAACAGGCCCAGGTCTAATACACTATATAGGGAACAGGCCCAGGTCTAATGCACTATATAGGGAACAGGCCCTGGTCTAATGCACTATATAGGGAACAGGCCCTGGTCTAATGCACTATATAGGGAACAGGCCCTGGTCTAATGCACTATATAGGGAACAGGCCCTGGTCTAATACACTATATGGGGAACAGGCCCTGGTCTAATACACTATATGGGGAACAGGCCCTGGTCTAATACACTATATGGGGAACAGGCCCTGGTCTAATACACTATATGGGGAACAGGCCCTGGTCTAATACACTATATAGGGAACAGGCCCTGGTCTAATACACTATATAGGGAACAGGCCCTGGTCTAATACACTATATAGGGAACAGGCCCTGGTCTAATACACTATATAGGGAACAGGCCCTGGTCTAATACACTATATAGGGAACAGGCCCTGGTCTAATGCACTATATAGGGGCCCTGGTCTAATACAGGCCCTGGTCTAATGCACTATATAGGGAAGGCCCTGGTCTAATACACTGGGGAATAGGCCCTGGTCTAATGTACTATAGGGAACAGGCCCTGGTCTAATACACTATATGGTCTAATACACTATATAGGAACAGGCCCTGGTCTAATACACTATATAGGGAACAGGCCCTGGTCTAATACACTATATGGGGAACAGGCCCTGGTCTAATACACTATATAGGGAACAGGCCCTGGTCTAATACACTATATAGGGAACAGGCCCTGGTCTAATACACTATATAGGGAACAGGCCCTGGTCTAATACACTATATAGGGAACAGGCCCTGGTCTAATACACTATATAGGGAACAGGCCCTGGTCTAATACACTATATAGGGAATAGGCCCTGGTCTAATACACTATATAGGGAACAGGCCCAGGTCAAAGGTCATTTCAGTCTTCTGTTTGTGCTTCTGTTTATGTCTCCTTCTCCCTCTTCTCTTCCCTCTCCTCCCCCCTACTCTCTCCTCTCCTCTCTCCTCCCCCCTACTCTCTCCTCTCTCCTCCCCCCTACTCCCTCCTCTCCTCCCTCCTCTCCTCCCCCTCCCCCTACTCTCTCTCTCTCCTCCTCCCTCCTCTCCACCCCCCTACTCTCTCCTCTCCTCCCCCCCCCTCCTCTCCTCCCCCTACTCTCTCCTCTCCTCTCTCCTCCCCCCCCCTACTCTCTCCTCTCTCCTCCCCCCCCTACTCTCTCCTCTCTCCTCCCCCTACTCCCTCCTCTCCTCCCTCCTCTCCTCCCCCCCTCTCTCCCCCTACTCTCTCCTCCCCCTCCTCTCCTCCCCCTACTCTCTCTCCTCCCCCTACTCTCTCCTCTCCTCCCCCCCCTACTCTCTCCTCTCCTCCCCCTCTCTCTCCCCCCTCCCCCTACTCTCCTCCCCCCCCCTCTCTCTCCTCCCCTCTCCTCTCCTCTCTCCTCCCCCCCCTCCTCCCTCCTCTCCTCCCCCCTCCCTCCCCCCCTACTCTCCTCCCCCCCCTACTCTCCTCCCCCTACTCCTCCCCCTACTCCCCCCCCCCCTACTCTCCCCCCCCCTACTCTCTCTCTCTCCTCTCCTCCCCCCTCCTCTTCTCCATGTTGTTTCAGATCCTCCAGTTGTCAGAACAAGGAGTCCTGCGTCTCCCCCCTGTACCTCAGCGCAAAGACAGACCCTTACAGGTCAGCGAGCAAGCTAACACACACACACACACACACACACACACACACACACACACACACACACACACACACACACACACACACACACACACACACACACACACACACACACACACACACACACACGCAAGGTTTCCATGCATGTTGTTAACCATGAACAGTTCTAGTGACAGCCTCAGGTTTTCATAGCTGTGGTTTTATTGCAGCTGTGATCTGAGTTCTGTGGAAGAGGAAGTGGCACATCTACGACATTCTGCTGACTCTTTCAGGGAAGATTGTTTTCCATTTAAGACCACTCAGAACAACCTGGAGGTCTATGACAGAAACACTACCGGTTAAGTTTGGGATCACTTAGAAATGTTTTTGAAAGAAAACCACTTTACCCCTCCATTAAAATAACATCAAGTTGATCAGAAATACAGTGTAGACATTGTTAATGTTGTAAATGACTATTGTAGCTGGAAAAGGCTGATTTTAAATGGAATATCTACATAGGCGTACAGAGGCCCATTATCAGCATCCATGTGTTCAATGGGCACGTTGGCTGTGTTCCAATGGGCCCACAGTCACTCCTGTGTTAATGCTTGTGTTAAATCCAAGTACAGAGGCCC
>NW_025748460.1:0-22500 GCF_021184085.1 Oncorhynchus gorbuscha
GAGGTCCTGACCAGGGTTGTTACGGTGACGGTATTACCTGCAGTCAGGAGTCCTGACCAGGGTTGTTACGGTGACGGTATTACCGGCAGTCAGGAGTCCTGACCAGGGTTGTTACGGTGACCGTATAACGGGTAGTCAGGAGTCCTGACCAGGGTTGTTACGGTGACGGTATTACCGGCAGTCAGGAGTCCTGACCAGGGTTGTTACGGTGACGGTATTACCGGCAGTCAGGAGTCCTGACCAGGGTTGTTACGGTGACGGTATTACCGGCAGTCAGGAGTCCTGACCAGGGTTGTTACGGTGACGGTATTGCCGCCACACCGGCAGTCAGGAGACATGAAGGCAGTCAAATTCCACGTGACCTTTTAGTCAAGGTAATTAGGCTTCTTCTCCAAGCTCTGATGCTACTGATGGTCATTAGTAACCTACCAAACTGGTTAACTGCCTGGTACTCACTACTCTATTGTCCCTCTAATCACTCTGACATCAAAGCAAAACAAAATGGCATCTCCGGTAGAGATGGCATCCGTACTTCTAGCCCCTAGGCAACTTTGCAGTATTTCGTTTTTACATTTTTTATTGATGTGTTATTTACATAATTAAGCCAGACTTTTTTTGTGTACTTTACACACAACCAGGATTTTTTGGGGGGTTTCAGAGCAGCGGGAACTCACCAGCATTACGACCAGGAATACAACTTTCCCGAATCAGAACCTTTGTTCGTATCCCCGTAATTGAACTGATTCCAGAAGCCTTAACTGACATCCACGTCTTCGGCACCTGGGGAACAGTGGGTGAACTGGTCTAGGAACAGTGGGTGAACTGGTCTAGGAACAGTGAGTTAACTGGTCTAGGAACAGTGGGTTAACTGGTCTAGAAACAGGGGGTTAACTGGTCTAGGAACAGTGGGTGAACTGGTCTAGGAACAGTGGGTTAACTGGTCTAGGAACAGTGGGTTAACTGGTCTAGGAACAGTGGGTTAACTGGTCTAGGAACAGTGGGTTAACTGGTCTAGGAACAGTGGGTTAACTGGTCTGGGAACAGTGGGTTAACTGGTCTAGGAACAGTGGGTTAACTGGTCTAGGAACAGTGGGTTAACTGGTCTAGGAACAGTGGGTTAACTGGTCTAGATACAGTGGGTTAACTGGTCTAGGAACAGTGGGTTAACTGGTCTAGGAACAGTGGGTTAACTGGTCTAGGAACAGTGGGTTAACTGGTCTAGGAACAGTGGGTTAACTGGTCTAGGAACAGTGGGTTAACTGGTCTAGGAACAGTGGGTTAACTGGTCTAGGAACAGTGGGTTAACTGGTCTAGGAACAGTGGGTGAACTGGTCTAGGAACAGTGGGTTAACTGGTCTAGGAACAGTGAGTTAACTGGTCTAGGAACAGTGGGTGAACTGGCCTAGGAACAGTGGGGTAACTGGTCTAGGAACAGTGGGTTAACTGGTCTAGGAACAGTGGGGTTAACTGGTCTAGGAACAGTGGGTTAACTGGTCTAGGAACAGTGGGTTAACTGGTCTAGGAACAGTGGGTTAACTGGTCTAGGAACAGTGGGTTAACTGGTCTAGGAACAGTGGGTTAACTGGTCTAGGAACAGTGGGTTAACTGGTCTAGGAACAGTGGGTTAACTGGTCTAGGAACAGTGGGTTAACTGGTCTAGGAACAGTGGGTTAACTGGTCTAGGAACAGTGGGTTAACTGGTCTGGGAACAGTGGGTTAACTGACCTAGGAACAGTGGGTGAACTGGTCTAGGAACAGTGGGTGAACTGGTCTAGGAACAGTGAGTTAACTGGTCTAGGAACAGTGGGTTAACTGGTCTAGAAACAGGGGGTTAACTGGTCTAGGAACAGTGGGTGAACTGGTCTAGGAACAGTGGGTTAACTGGTCTAGGAACAGTGGGTTAACTGGTCTAGGAACAGTGGGTTAACTGGTCTAGGAACAGTGGGTTAACTGGTCTAGGAACAGTGGGTTAACTGGTCTGGGAACAGTGGGTTAACTGGTCTAGGAACAGTGGGTTAACTGGTCTAGGAACAGTGGGTTAACTGGTCTAGGAACAGTGGGTTAACTGGTCTAGGAACAGTGGGTTAACTGGTCTAGGAACAGTGGGTTAACTGGTCTAGGAACAGTGGGTTAACTGGTCTAGGAACAGTGGGTTAACTGGTCTAGGAACAGTGGGTTAACTGGTCTAGGAACAGTGGGTTAACTGGTCTAGGAACAGTGGGTTAACTGGTCTAGGAACAGTGGGTTAACTGGTCTAGGAACAGTGGGTGAACTGGTCTAGGAACAGTGGGTTAACTGGTCTAGGAACAGTGAGTTAACTGGTCTAGGAACAGTGGGTGAACTGGCCTAGGAACAGTGGGGTAACTGGTCTAGGAACAGTGGGTTAACTGGTCTAGGAACAGTGGGGTTAACTGGTCTAGGAACAGTGGGTTAACTGGTCTAGGAACAGTGGGTTAACTGGTCTAGGAACAGTGGGTTAACTGGTCTAGGAACAGTGGGTTAACTGGTCTAGGAACAGTGGGTTAACTGGTCTAGGAACAGTGGGTTAACTGGTCTAGGAACAGTGGGTTAACTGGTCTAGGAACAGTGGGTTAACTGGTCTAGGAACAGTGGGTTAACTGGTCTGGGAACAGTGGGTTAACTGACCTAGGAACAGTGGGTTAACTGGTCTAGGAACAGTGGGTTAACTGGTCTGGGAACAGTGGGTTAACTGGCCTAGGAACAGTGGGTTAACTGGTCTAGGAACAGTGGGTTAACTGGTCTAGGAACAGTGGGTTAACTGGTCTAGGAACAGTGGGTTAACTGGTCTAGGAACAGTGGGTTAACTGGTCTAGGAACAGTGGGTTAACTGGTCTAGGAACAGTGGGTTAACTGGTCTAGGAACAGTGGGTTAACTGGTCTAGGAACAGTGGGTTAACTGGTCTAGGAACAGTGTGTTAACTGGTCTAGGAACAGTGGGTTAACTGGTCTAGGAACAGTGGGTTAACTGGTCTAGGAACAGTGGGTTAACTGGTCTAGGAACAGTGGGTTAACTGGTCTAGGAACAGTGGGTTAACTGGTCTAGGAACAGTGGGTTAACTGGTCTAGGAACAGTGGGTTAACTGGTCTAGGAACAGTGGGTTAACTGGTCTAGGAACAGTGGGTTAACTGGTCTAGGAACAGTGGGGTGAACTGCCTTGTTCAGGGGGCAGTTTTACCTTGTCAGCTCGGGGATTCGATCCAGCAACCTTCCGGTTACTATCCCAACGCTCAAACCACTTATAACCAGCATGGCTACCACAGCATTCTGCTATCGATACGCCATCCCATCTGGTTTGCGCTTAGTGGGACAATCATTTGTTTTTCAACAGGACAATGACCCAGAACACCTCCAGGCTGTATAAGGGCTATTTGACCAAGAAGGAGAGGGATGGAGTGCTGCATCAGATGACCAGGTCTCCACAATCACCCCACCTCAACCCAATTGAGATGGTTTGGGATGAGTTGGACAGCAGAGTGAAGGAAAAGCAGCCAACAAGTGCTCAGCATATGTGGGAACTCCTTCAAGACTGTTTGGAAAAGCATTCCAGGTGAAGCTGGTTGAGAGAATGCCAAGATTATGCAAAGCTATCATCAAGACTCCCTTATCTCTCTCTCTCTCTCTCTCTCTCTCTCTGTATCTCTCCCCCTCTCTCTCTCTCTCTCTCTCTCTCTCTGTCTGTCTCTCTCCCCCCCCTCACTCTCTCTGTCTCTCTCTCTCCCTCTATCTATGTGTCTTTCTATCTCACTCCTCTCTCTCTCTCTCTCTCTCTCTCTCTCTCTCTCTCTCTCTCTCTCTCTCTCTCTCTCTCTCTCTCTCTGTCTCTGCCCCCCTCTCTCTTTCTCTCTGTCTCTGTC
Source organism: Oncorhynchus gorbuscha (assembly GCF_021184085.1). Classification (NCBI taxonomy): domain Eukaryota; kingdom Metazoa; phylum Chordata; class Actinopteri; order Salmoniformes; family Salmonidae; genus Oncorhynchus; species Oncorhynchus gorbuscha. The sequence continues at coordinate 3,877 of NW_025748460.1, forward strand.
TCTCTCTCTCTCTCTCTCTCTCTCTCTCTCTCTCTCTCTCTCTCTCTCTCTCTCTCTCTCTCTCTCTCTCTCTCTCTCTCCTCTCTCTCTCTCTGTCTCTCTCTCTCCCTCTATCTATGTGTCTTTCTATCTCACCTCTCTCTCTCTCTCTCTCTCTCTCTCTCTCTCTCTCTCTCTCTCTCTCTCTCTCTCTCTATCTGTCTTTCTGTCTGTCTCTCTCTCTCTCTCTCTCTCTCTCTCTCTCTCTCTCTCTCTCTCTCTCCCTCTCCCCTCTCCTCTCTCTCTCTCTCTCTGTCTCTCTCTGTCTTTCTGTCTCTCTCTGTCTCTATTGACATGGGAAACATATGTTTACATTACCAAAGCAAGTTAGATAAACAAAAGGGGAGAAGACACAAAACAACAAAATAAAACGATTAGAATTTAACAGTAAAACATCTCAGAAAAGGTTTTCCACAAGACATTTCAAGGGTTATCAGTTATGTACAGCAGTGTTTTATAATGTGAAAATAGTTGTTGTATTAATACTGGGGAAAGATGAATAAACATTACAAATGTCATTAGATACACATAAATATGGGTTGTATTTACAATGGTGTCCCTTTTCTCGTGTACAAATAGTTAAAGGACACAAGGGAAAATAAATAAACATAAATATGGGTTGTATTTACAATGGTGTCCCTTTTCTCGTGTACAAATAGTTAAAGGACACAAGGGAAAATAAATAAACATAAATATGGGTTGTATTTACAATGGTGTCCCTTTTCTCGTGTACAAATAGTTAAAGGACACAAGGGAAAATAAATAAACATAAATATGGGTTGTATTTACAATGGTGTCCCTTTTCTCGTGTACAAATAGTTAAAGGACACAAGGGAAAATAAATAAGCATAAATATGGGTTGTATTTACAATGGTGTTTGTTCTTCACTGGTTGCCCTTTTCTCGTGGCAACAGGTCACAAATCTTGCTGCTGTGATGACACACTGTGGTATTTCACCCAGTAGATATGGGAGTTTTTCAAAATTGGATTTGTTTTCGAATTCTTTGTGGATCTGTGTAATCTGAGGGAAATATGTCTCTCTAATATGGTCATACATTGGGCAGGAGGTTATGAAGTGCAGCTCAGTTTCCACTATGGTCATACATTGGGCAGGAGGTTATGAAGTGCAGCTCAGTTTCCACCTCATTTTGTGGGCAGTGAGCACATAGCCTGTCTCCTCTTGAGAGCCATGTCTGCCTACGGCGGCCTTTCTCAATAGCAAGGCTATGCTCACTGAGTCTGTACATAGTCAAAGCTTTCCTTAAGTTTGGGTCAGTCACAGTGGTCAGGTATTCTTTTTGTTTTCTCATGATTTGGTTGGGTCTAATTGTGCTGCTGTCCTGGGACTCTGTGGGGTGTGTTTGTGTTTGTGAACAGAGCCTCAGGACCAGCTTGCTTAGGGGACTCTTCTCCAGGTTCATCTCTCTGTAGGGTGTGTTTGTGTTTGTGAACAGAGCCTCAGGACCAGCTTGCTTAGGGGACTCTTCTCCAGGTTCATCTCTCTGTAGGGTGTGTTTGTGTTTGTGAACAGAGCCCCAGGACCAGCTTGCTTAGGGGACTCTTCTCCAGGTTCATCTCTCTGTAGGGTGTGTTTGTGTTTGTGAACAGAGCCTCAGGACCAGCTTGCTTAGGGGACTCTTCTCCAGGTTCATCTCTCTGTAGGGTGTGTTTGTGTTTGTGAACAGAGCCCCAGGACCAGCTTGCTAAGGGGACTCTTCTCCAGGTTCATCTCTCTGTAGGGTGTATTTGTGTTTGTGAACAGAGCCTCAGGACCAGCTTGCTTAGGGACTCTTCTCCAGGTTCATCTCTCTGTAGGGTGTGTTTGTGTTTGTGAACAGAGCCTCAGGACCAGCTTGCTTAGGGACTCTTCTCCAGGTTCATCTCTCTGTAGGGTGTGTTTGTGTTTGTGAACAGAGCCTCAGGACCAGCTTGCTTAGGGGACTCTTCTCCAGGTTCATCTCTCTGTAGGGTGTGTTTGTGTTTGTGAACAGAGCCTCAGGACCAGCTTGCTTAGGGACTCTTCTCCAGGTTCATCTCTGTAGGGTGTGTTTGTGTTTGTGAACAGAGCCCCAGGACCAGCTTGCTAAGGGACTCTTCTCCAGGTTCATCTCTCTGTAGGGTGTGTTTGTGTTTGTGAACAGAGCCTCAGGACCAGCTTGCTTAGGGGACTCTTCTCCAGGTTCATCTCTCTGTAGGGTGTGTTTGTGTTTGTGAACAGAGCCTCAGGACCAGCTTGCTTAGGGGACTCTTCTCCAGGTTCATCTCTCTGTAGGTGATGGCTTTGTTGTGGAAGGTTTGGGAATCGCTTCCTTTTAGGTGGTTGTAGAATTTAACGGCTCTTTTCTGGATGTTGATAATTAGTGGGTATCGGCCTAATTCTGCTCTGCATGCATTATTTGGTGTTCTACGTTGTACACTGAGGATATTTTTGCAGAATTCTGTATGCAGAGTCTCAATTTGGTGTTTGTCCCATTTTGTGAATTCTTGGTTGGTGAGCGGACCCCAGACCTCACAACCATAAAAGGCAATGGGCTCTATGACTGATTCAAGTATTTTTAGCCAGATCCTAATTGGTATGTTGAAATTTATGTTCCATTTGATGGCATAGAATGCCCATCTTGCTTTGTCTCTCAGATCGTTCACAGCTTTGTGGAAGTTACCTGTGGCGCTGATGTTTTGGCCGAGGTATATATAGTTTTTTGTGTGCTCTAGGGCAACGGTGTCTAGATGGGAATTTGTATTTGTGGTCCTGGTGACTGGACCTTTTTTGGAACACCATTATTTTGGTCTTACTGAGATTTACTGTCAGGGCCCAGGTCTGACGGAATCTGTGCAGAAGATCTAGGTGCTGCTGTAGGCCCTCCTTGGTTGGTGACATAAGCACCAGATCTCTCTCTCTCTCTCTCTCTCTCTCTCTGTCTTCGTCTCCGTCTCTCTCTGTGTGTGTGAGTAATGTAGGCCGTATTGATTGAATATTGTTGAGTTGAGAGGTGTGTGTTGATTTATCCCTGTAATAAACCAGAAATGGAGAAACACAGGGCGGAACCTCCTCTCCTCTCCTCTCCTCTCCTCTCCTCTCCTCTCCTCTCCTCTCCTCTCCTCTCCTCTCCTCTCCTCTCCTCTCCTCTCCTCTCCTCTCCTCTCCCTCCTCCTCTCCTCTCCCTCTCCTCTCCTCTCCTCCCCTCCCCTCCCCTCTCCTCTCCCTCTCCTCTCCTCTCCTCTCCTCTCCTCTCCTCTCCTCTCCTCTCCTCTCCTCTCCTCTCCTCTCCTCTCCTCTCCTCTCCTGTGTGTTCAATGTTTTTGGGTCATGTTGTTGAGCTGCCACTGCACTGCTATCACTAATGAGGAGGGTGTGTGTGTGTGTGTGTGTGTATGTGTTAGGTCCAGGACCATAGCAGTATTGTGATTAGTATCATGACAAGGAAACCAAAAAAAAAAAAAAAACGATTAAACTTCTTTAGGAATGTTGGAAACAGCCGTGGTTTTGTTGTCATCCAGAATCACACGTGTTTATTTTTCCGAGCTTCTAGCACAACAAAATGTTTACATACAGTAGGTTTTTTAAAGATTTAATCAGCTTCCTATTTTCATTAATGGGAAAATATAAATATATTGTGATATTGGTATCATCCCAGCTATAGTGTGAATGTGTCTGTGTGTGATTTGAGTAATTCGTCCCTGCTACACACACACACGGGGTCGTGGGCGGGGGCTGGGGGGTGGTGGTGGTGGGGGGGGAGTTATCTCACAGGAAAAGCACTTACCAGGAAACTACCTTGTTACTAGGCAACAACCGAGCTGCTGCATTCTGGTAGAGGGGGATCCTTGCACTCTCAGCGTGTGTGTGTGTGTGTGTGTGTGTGTGTGTGTGTGTGTGTGTGTGTGTGTGTGTGTGTGTGTGTGTGTGTGTGTGTGTGTGTGTGTGTGTGTGTGTGTGTGTGTGTGAGCTCTGCTGGGTCAATAGCTTGAGAGACACTTTTACAGTAAACCTGTGTTAAATGTATTTTCTAGTGCGAGAGACTTTTACAGTAAAGCTGTGTTAAATGTATTTTGTAGTTGGAGACTTTTACAGTAAAGCTGTGTTAAATGTATTTTCTAGTGTGAGAGATTTTTACAGTAAAGCTGTGTTAAATGTATTTTGTGGTGTGGGAGACTTTTACAGTAAAGCTGTGTTAAATGTATTTTCTAGTTAGAGACTTTTACAGTAAAGCTGTGTTAAATGTATTTTCTAGTTAGAGACTTTTACAGTAAAGCTGTGTTAAATGTATTTTGTAGTTAGAGACTTTTACAGTAAAGCTGTGTTAAATGTATTTTCTAGTGTGAGAGACTTTTACAGTAAAGCTGTGTTAAATGTATTTTCTAGTGTGAGAGACTTTTACAGTAAAGCTGTGTTAAATGTATTTTGTGGTGTGGGAGACTTTTACAGTAAAGCTGTGTTAGTTGTATTTTCTAGTTAGAGACTTTTACAGTAAAGCTGTGTTAAATGTATTTTGTAGTTGGAGACTTTTACAGTAAAGCTGTGTTAAATGTATTTTGTAGTTAGAGAGTTTTACAGTAAAGCTGTGTTAAATGTATTTTGTAGTTAGAGAGTTTTACAGTAAAGCTGTGTTAAATGTATTTTCCAGAGAGAGTTCATGTGTGATTCAGGCCGCCCACGTGTGGAGCTCTTGGTCCTTGTGTCAGCATGACGACGGGCGGTCAGCAGCCAATCGCTGAGTAACGGAATGCGAGGGACGTAGCCTAACAACTGTGTGTGTGTGTGTGTGTGTGTGTGTGTGTGTGTGTGTGTGTGTGTGTGTGTGTGTGTGTGTGTGTGTGTGTGTGTGTGTGTGTGTGTGTGTGTGTGTGTGTGTGTGTGTGTGTGTGTCATGCTTAACAGGACATAGTAAGGAGTGACTCTGTATAGCTTAACATGGATCCCTTCTGGCCTTCTGTTCTCTACAGACAGACAGAGATAACCCACCCCTCCTCTCCCCCAGAGTCAGTCTACAGAGAGACAGAGATAATAACCCACCCCCTCCTCTCCCCCAGTGTGAGTCTACAGACAGAGATAACCCACCCCTCCTCTCCCCAGTGTGAGTCTACAGAGAGACAGAGATAACCCACACCTCCTCTCCTCCAGTGTGAGTCTACAGACAGACAGAGATAACCCACCCCCTCCTCTCCTCCAGTGTGAGTCTACAGACAGACAGAGATAACCCACCCCCTCCTCTCCTCCAGTGTGAGTCTACAGACAGACAGAGATAACCCACCCCCTCCTCTCCCCCAGTGTGAGTCTACAGAGAAACAGAGATAACCCACCCCCTCCTCTCCCCAGTGTGAGTCTACAGACAGAGATAACCCACCCCTCCTCTCCCCCAGTGTGAGTCTACAGAGAAACAGAGATAACCCACCCCTCCTCTCCTCCAGTGTGAGTCTACAGACAGACACAGATAACCCACCCCCTCCTCTCCCCCAGTGTGAGTCTACAGACAGAGATAACCCACCCCTCTTCTCCCCCAGAGTCAGTCTACAGAGAGACAGAGATAATAACCCACCCCCTCCTCTCCTCCAGTGTGAGTCTACAGAGAGACAGAGATAATAACCCACCCCCTCTCCTCCAGTGTGAGTCTACAGACAGACAGAGATAACCCACCCCTCCTCTCCCCCAGAGTGAGTCTACAGAGAGACAGAGATAATAACCCACCCCCTCCTCTCCCCAGTGTGAGTCTACAGACAGAGATAACCCACCCCCTCCTCTCCTCCAGTGTGAGTCTACAGAGAAACAGAGATAACCCACCCTCCTCTCCCCCAGTGTGAGTCTACAGACAGAGATAACCCACCCCCTCCTCTCCTCCAGTGTGAGTCTACAGACAGACAGAGATAACCCACCCCTCCTCTCCTCCAGTGTGAGTCTACAGACAGACAGAGATAACCCACCCCCTCCTCTCCTCCAGTGTGAGTCTACAGACAGAGATAACCCACCCCCTCCTCTCCTCCAGTGTGAGTCTACAGACAGACAGAGATAACCCACCCCTCCTCTCCTCCAGTGTGAGTCTACAGACAGACAGAGATAACCCACGCCTCCTCTCCTCCAGTGAGAGTCTACAGAGAGACAGAGACAGAGATAACCCACCCCCTCCTCTCCCCAGTGTGAGTCTACAGACAGACAGAGATAACCCACCCCCTCCTCTCTCCCCAGTGTGAGTCTACAGACAGACAGAGATAACCCACCCCTCCTCTCCCCCAGTGTGAGTCTACAGACAGACAGAGATAACCCACCCCTCCTCTCCTCCAGTGTGTTTACAGTTGTTTGTTGTTTCTCAGGGAGAGAAAGTTTTTGTGTGACATTGCAGATGACTTCCTAATTAGGTAAATCACAACGAGCAGCAGTTTTGGGAGAGAATGTTATTATTCAGAGAAATTCCTCCATGTTGTTATTTGGCAGAGAGAGAGAGAGGGGGGGTGGAGAGAGAGAGCGATGGGGGGAGAGAGAGCGAGACAGAGTGAGAGAGAGAGAGAGAGAGAGAGAGAGAGAGAGAGAGAGAGAGAGAGAGAGAGAGAGAGAGAGAGAGAGAGGGGGAGCGAGAGAGAGAGACAGAGTGTGAGAGAGAGTGAGAGAGAGAGAGAGAGAGAGAGAGAGAGAGAGAGAGAGAGAGAGAGAGAGAGAGAGAGAGAGAGAGAGAGAGAGAGAGAGAGAGAGAGGGGGGAGCGAGAGAGAGAGACAGAGTGTGAGAGAGAGTGAGAGAGAGAGAGAGAGAGAGAGAGAGAGAGAGAGAGAGAGGGGGGAGAGAGAGCGAGAGAGAGCGAGAGAGAGAGAGAGAGAGAGAGAGAGAGAGAGAGAGAGAGAGAGAGAGAGAGAAAGGGGGGAGAGAGAGAGAGAGAGCGAGAGAGAGCGAGAGAGTGTGGGTAATTAGGGTTGCCAGGTGTGTGTAATGAGGGTTGCCAGGTTTGCGTAATGATGGTTGCCAGGTGTAGGTAATGAGGGTTGCCAGGTGTAGGGAATGAGGGTGGCCTGGTGTAGGTAATGAGGGTTGCCAGGTGTAGGTAATGAGGGTTGCCAGGTGTAGGTATTGAGGGTGGCCTGGTGTAGGTAATGAGGGTTGCCAGGTGTACATTATGAGGGTTGCCAGGTTTGCATAATGAGGGTTGCCAGGTGTGTGTAATGAGGGTTGCCAGGTGTGTTTAATGAGGGTTGCCAGGTGTGTGTAATGAGGGTTGCCAGGTGTGTGTAATGAGGGTTGCCAGGTGTAGGTAATGAGGGTTGCCAGGTCTGCGTAATGAGGGTTGCCAGGTGTGTGTAATGAGGGTTGCCTGGTTTGCATAATGAGGGTTGCCAGGTGTGTGTAATGAGGGTTGCCCGTGTGTGTGTGTAATGAGGGTTGCCAGGTATACATTATGAGGGTTGCCAGGTTTGCATAATGAGGGTTGGTTGTCAGGTGTGTGTCATGAGGGTTGCCAGGTGTAGGTAATGAGGGTTGCCAGGTGTAGGTAATGAGGGTTGCCAGGTGTAGGTAATGAGGGTTGCTAGGTGTAGGTAATGAGGGTTGCCATGTGTGCGTAATGATGGTTGCCAGGTGTAGGTAATGAGGGTTGCCAGGTCAACATAATGAGGGTTGCCAGGTAAGTAATGAGGGTTGCCAGGTCTAGTGTTTAGTAAACGGGCAACGTCGAGTCCAGGACCAGGATTAGATATACATTGCTGTCTGTGACTGGATGTGACTCTGTCTCTCTCTCTGTCTTTGATTCTGACTGTCTGTGACTGGATGTGACTCTGTCTCTCTCTCTGTCTTTGATTCTGACTGTCTGTGACTGTAACTCTGACCGTAACTCTGATTGTGACTCTGACTGTATCTCTGATTGTGACTCTGACTGACTGTGACTTTGACTGTTACTCTGACTTTGACTGACTGTGACTCTGACTGACTGTGACTCTGACTGACTGTAACTCTGACTGTGACTCTGACTGTGACTCTGACTGTGACTCTGACTGACTGTGACTCTGACTGTGACTCTGACTGACTGTGACTCTGACTGACTGTGACTCTGACTGTAACTCTGACTTTGACTCTGACTGTGACTCTGACTGTATCTCTGAATGTGACTCTGTCTGTGACTCTGACTCTGACTGTGACTCTGACTGTGACTCTGACTGTGACTCTGACTGTAACTCTGACTGTGACTCTGACCGTGACTCTGACTGTATCTCTGAATGTGACTCTGACTGTAACTCTGACTGTAACTCTGACTGTGACTCTGACTGTGACTCTGACTGTGACTCTGACTGACTGTGACTCTGACTGTGACTCTGACTGTGACTCTGACTGACTGTGACTCTGACTGACTGTGACTCTGACTGTGACTCTGACTGTGACTCTGACTGACTGTGACTCTGACTGTGACTCTGACTGACCGTGACTCTGACTGTAACTCTGACTGTGACTCTGACTGACTGTGACTCTGACTGACTGTAACTCTGACTGTGACTCTGACTGACCGTGACTCTGACTGTAACTCTGACTGTGACTCTGACTGACTGTGACTCTGACTGACTGTATCTCTGACTGTGACTCTGACTGTGACTCTGACTGTATCTCTGAATGTGACTCTGACTGTATCTCTGACTGTAACTCTGACTGCCTGTGACTCTGACTGTAACTCTGACTTTGACTCTGACTGTGACTCTGACTCTGACTGTGACTCTGACTGTATTTCTGACTGTGACTCTGACTGTAACTCTGACTGTGACTCTGACTGTGACTCTGACTGTGACTCTGACTGTGACTCTGACTGTGACTCTGACTGACTGTGACTCTGACTGTGACTGACTGACTGTGACTCTGACTGTATCTCTGACTGTAACTCTGACTGCCTGTGACTCTGACTGTAACTCTGACTTTGACTCTGACTGTGACTGTGACTCTGACTCTGACTGTGACTCTGACTGTGACTCTGACTGTAACTCTGACTGTGACTCTGACCGTGACTCTGACTGTATCTCTGAATGTGACTCTGACTGTAACTCTGACTGTGACTCTGACTGTGACTCTGTCTGTGACTCTGACTGTGACTGACTGACTGTGACTCTGACTGTGACTCTGACTGACTGTGACTCTGACTGTGACTCTGACTGTGACTCTGACTGACTGTGACTGTGACTCTGACTGACTGTGACTCTGACTGTGACTCTGACTGACCGTGACTCTGACTGTAACTCTGACTGTGACTCTGACTGACTGTGACTCTGACTGACTGTAACTCTGACTGTAACTCTGACTGTGACTCTGACTGTGACTCTGACTGTATCTCTGAATGTGACTCTGACTGTATCTCTGACTGTAACTCTGACTGCCTGTGACTCTGACTGTAACTCTGACTTTGACTCTGACTGTGACTCTGACTCTGACTGTGACTCTGACTGTATCTCTGACTGTGACTCTGACTGTAACTCTGACTGTGACTCTGACCGTGACTCTGACTGTATCTCTGAATGTGACTCTGACTGTAACTCTGACTGTAACTCTGACTGTGACTCTGACTGTGACTCTGACTGTGACTCTGACTGTGACTCTGACTGACTGTGACTCTGACTGTGACTGACTGACTGTGACTCTGACTGTGACTCTGCCTGACTGTGACTCTGACTGTGACTCTGACTGTGACTCTGACTGACTGTGACTGTGACTGTGACTGTGACTCTGACTGACTGTGACTCTGACTGACCGTGACTCTGACTGTAACTCTGACTGTGACTCTGACTGACTGTGACTCTGACTGACTGTAACTCTGACTGTAACTCTGACTGTAACTCTGACTGTAACTCTGACTGTGACTCTGACTGCCTGTGACTCTGACTGTAACTCTGACTTTGACTTTGACTCTGACTGTGACTCTGACTCTGACTGTGACTCTGACTGTAACTCTGACTGTGACTCTGACTGTGACTCTGACTGTATCTCTGAATGTGACTCTGACTGTAACTCTGACTGTGACTCTGACTGTGACTCTGACTGTGACTCTGACTCTGACTGTGACTCTGACTGTGACTCTGACTGACTGTGACTCTGACTGTGACTCTGACTGACTGTGACTCTGACTGTGACTCTGACTGACTGTGACTCTGACTGACTGTGACTCTGACTGACTGTGACTCTGACTGACTGTGACTCTGACTGTGACTCTGACTGACTGTGACTCTGACTGTGACTCTGACTGACTGTGACTCTGACTGACTGTGACTCTGACTGTGACTCTGACTGACTGTAACTCTGACTGTGACTCTGACTGTGACTCTGACTGTGACTCTGACTCTGACTGTAACTCTGACTGTGACTCTGACTGTGACTCTGACTGTGACTCTGACTCTGACTGACTCTGACTGTGACTCTGACTGTGACTGTGATTGTGACTGTGACTCTGACTGTGACTCTGACCCTGACTGTGACTCTGACTCTGACTGTGACTCTGACTCTGATTGTGACTCTGACTGTATCTCTGACTGTGACTCTGACTGTAACTCTGACTGTGACTCTGACCGTGACTCTGACTGTATCTCTGAATGTGACTCTGACTGTAACTCTGACTGTAACTCTGACTGTGACTCTGACTGTGACTCTGACTGTGACTCTGACTGACTGTGACTCTGACTGTGACTGACTGACTGTGACTCTGACTGTGACTCTGCCTGACTGTGACTCTGACTGTGACTCTGACTGACTGTGACTGTGACTGTGACTCTGACTGACTGTGACTCTGACTGTGACTCTGACTGACCGTGACTCTGACTGTAACTCTGACTGTGACTCTGACTGACTGTGACTCTGACTGACTGTAACTCTGACTGTAACTCTGACTGTAACTCTGACTGTAACTCTGACTGTAACTCTGACTGTGACTCTGACCGTGACTCTGACTGTATCTCTGAATGTGACTCTGACTGTGACTCTGACTGTGACTCTGACTGTGACTCTGACTCTGACTGTGACTCTGACTGTGACTCTGACTGACTGTGACTCTGACTGTGACTCTGACTGACTGTGACTCTGACTGTGACTCTGACTGACTGTGACTCTGACTGACTGTGACTCTGACTGTGACTCTGACTGACTGTGACTCTGACTGTGACTCTGACTGTGACTCTGACTGACTGTGACTCTGACTGACTGTGACTCTGACTGTGACTCTGACTGACTGTAACTCTGACTGACTGTGACTCTGACTGTGACTCTGACTGTGACTCTGACTGTGACTCTGACTGTGACTCTGACTGACTGTGACTCTGACTGTAACTCTGACTGTGACTCTGACTGTGACTCTGACTGTGACTCTGACTCTGACTGACTGTGACTCTGACTGTAACTCTGACTGTGACTCTGACTGTGACTGTGATTGTGACTGTGACTCTGACTGTGACTCTGACTCTGACTGTGACTCTGACTCTGACTGTGACTGTATCTCTGACTGTGACTCTGACTGTAACTCTGACTGTGACTGTAACTCTGATTGTGACTGTGACTCTGACTGTGACTCTGACTCTGACTGTAACTCTGACTGTAACTCTGATTGTGACTGTGACTCTGACTGTGACTCTGACTGTAACTCTGATTGTGACTGTGACTGTGACTCTGACTGTGACTCTGACTGTAACTCTGATTGTGACTGTGACTGTGACTCTGACTGTGACTCTGACTGTGACTCTGACTGTAACTCTGACTGTGACTCTGACTGTGACTCTGACTGTGACTCTGACTGTAACTCTGACTTTGACTCTGACTGTGATTCTGACTGTATTTCTGACTGTGACTCTGACTGTAACTCTGACTGTGACTCTGACTGTGACTCTGACTGTGACTCTGACTGTGACTCTGACTGACTGTGACTCTGACTGTGACTGACTGACTGTGACTCTGACTGTATCTCTGACTGTAACTCTGACTGCCTGTGACTCTGACTGTAACTCTGACGTTGACTCTGACTGTGACTGTGACTCTGACTCTGACTGTGACTCTGACTGTGACTCTGACTGTAACTCTGACTGTGACTCTGACCGTGACTCTGACTGTATCTCTGAATGTGACTCTGACTGTGACTCTGACTGTGACTCTGACTGTGACTCTGACTGTGACTCTGACTGTAACTCTGATTGTGACTGTGACTGTGACTCTGACTGTGACTCTGACTGTGACTCTGACTGTGACTCTGACTGTGACTCTGACTGTAACTCTGATTGTGACTGTGACTGTGACTCTGACTGTGACTCTGACTGTGACTCTGACTGTAACTCTGACTGTGACTCTGACTGTGACTCTGACTGTGACTCTGACTGTAACTCTGACTTTGACTCTGACTGTGATTCTGACTGTATTTCTGACTGTGACTCTGACTGTAACTCTGACTGTGACTCTGACTGTGACTCTGACTGTGACTCTGACTGTGACTCTGACTGACTGTGACTCTGACTGTGACTGACTGACTGTGACTCTGACTGTATCTCTGACTGTAACTCTGACTGCCTGTGACTCTGACTGTAACTCTGACTTTGACTGTGACTGTGACTCTGACTCTGACTGTGACTCTGACTGTGACTCTGACTGTAACTCTGACTGTGACTCTGACCGTGACTCTGACTGTATCTCTGAATGTGACTCTGACTGTAACTCTGACTGTGACTCTGACTGTGACTCTGACTGTGACTCTGACTGTGACTGACTGACTGTGACTCTGACTGTGACTCTGACTGACTGTGACTCTGACTGTGACTCTGACTGTGACTCTGACTGACTGTGACTGTGACTCTGACTGACTGTGACTCTGACTGTGACTCTGACTGACCGTGACTCTGACTGTAACTCTGACTGTGACTCTGACTGACTGTGACTCTGACTGACTGTAACTCTGACTGTAACTCTGACTGTGACTCTGACTGTGACTCTGACTGTATCTCTGAATGTGACTCTGACTGTATCTCTGACTGTAACTCTGACTGCCTGTGACTCTGACTGTAACTCTGACTTTGACTCTGACTGTGACTCTGACTCTGACTGTGACTCTGACTGTATCTCTGACTGTGACTCTGACTGTAACTCTGACTGTGACTCTGACCGTGACTCTGACTGTATCTCTGAATGTGACTCTGACTGTAACTCTGACTGTAACTCTGACTGTGACTCTGACTGTGACTCTGACTGTGACTCTGACTGTGACTCTGACTGACTGTGACTCTGACTGTGACTGACTGACTGTGACTCTGACTGTGACTCTGCCTGACTGTGACTCTGACTGTGACTCTGACTGTGACTCTGACTGACTGTGACTGTGACTGTGACTCTGACTGACTGTGACTCTGACTGTGACTCTGACTGACCGTGACTCTGACTGTAACTCTGACTGTGACTCTGACTGACTGTGACTCTGACTGACTGTAACTCTGACTGTAACTCTGACTGTAACTCTGACTGTAACTCTGACTGTGACACTGACTGCCTGTGACTCTGACTGTAACTCTGACTTTGACTCTGACTGTGACTCTGACTCTGACTGTGACTCTGACTGTAACTCTGACTGTGACTCTGACTGTGACTCTGACTGTATCTCTGAATGTGACTCTGACTGTAACTCTGACTGTGACTCCGACTGTGACTCTGACTGTGACTCTGACTCTGACTGTGACTCTGACTGTGACTCTGACTGACTGTGACTCTGACTGTGACTCTGACTGACTGTGACTCTGACTGTGACTCTGACTGACTGTGACTCTGACTGACTGTGACTCTGACTGACTGTGACTCTGACTGACTGTGACTCTGACTGTGACTCTGACTGACTGTGACTCTGACTGTGACTCTGACTGACTGTGACTCTGACTGACTGTGACTCTGACTGTGACTCTGACTGACTGTGACTCTGACTGTGACTCTGACTGACTGTAACTCTGACTGTGACTCTGACTGTGACTCTGACTGTGACTCTGACTGACTGTGACTCTGACTGTGACTCTGACTGTGACTGACTGACTGTGACTCTGACTGTATCTCTGACTGTAACTCTGACTGCCTGTGACTCTGACTTTAACTCTGACTTTGACTGTGACTGTGACTCTGACTCTGACTGTGACTCTGACTGTGACTCTGACTGTAACTCTGACTGTGACTCTGACCGTGACTCTGACTGTATCTCTGAATGTGACTCTGACTGTAACTCTGACTGTGACTCTGACTGTGACTCTGACTGTGACTCTGACTGTGACTGACTGACTGTGACTCTGACTGTGACTCTGACTGACTGTGACTCTGACTGTGACTCTGACTGTGACTCTGACTGACTGTGACTGTGACTCTGACTGACTGTGACTCTGACTGTGACTCTGACTGACCGTGACTCTGACTGTAACTCTGACTGTGACTCTGACTGACTGTGACTCTGACTGACTGTAACTCTGACTGTAACTCTGACTGTGACTCTGACTGTGACTCTGACTGTATCTCTGAATGTGACTCTGACTGTATCTCTGACTGTAACTCTGACTGCCTGTGACTCTGACTGTAACTCTGACTTTGACTCTGACTGTGACTCTGACTCTGACTGTGACTCTGACTGTATCTCTGACTGTGACTCTGACTGTAACTCTGACTGTGACTCTGACCGTGACTCTGACTGTATCTCTGAATGTGACTCTGACTGTAACTCTGACTGTAACTCTGACTGTGACTCTGACTGTGACTCTGACTGTGACTCTGACTGTGACTCTGACTGACTGTGACTCTGACTGTGACTGACTGACTGTGACTCTGACTGTGACTCTGCCTGACTGTGACTCTGACTGTGACTCTGACTGTGACTCTGACTGACTGTGACTGTGACTGTGACTCTGACTGACTGTGACTCTGACTGTGACTCTGACTGACCGTGACTCTGACTGTAACTCTGACTGTGACTCTGACTGACTGTGACTCTGACTGACTGTAACTCTGACTGTAACTCTGACTGTAACTCTGACTGTAACTCTGACTGTGACACTGACTGCCTGTGACTCTGACTGTAACTCTGACTTTGACTCTGACTGTGACTCTGACTCTGACTGTGACTCTGACTGTAACTGTGACTGTGACTCTGACTGTGACTCTGACTGTATCTCTGAATGTGACTCTGACTGTAACTCTGACTGTGACTCCGACTGTGACTCTGACTGTGACTCTGACTCTGACTGTGACTCTGACTGTGACTCTGACTGACTGTGACTCTGACTGTGACTCTGACTGACTGTGACTCTGACTGACTGTGACTCTGACTGACTGTGACTCTGACTGACTGTGACTCTGACTGACTGTGACTCTGACTGTGACTCTGACTGACTGTGACTCTGACTGTGACTCTGACTGACTGTGACTCTGACTGACTGTGACTCTGACTGTGACTCTGACTGACTGTGACTCTGACTGTGACTCTGACTGACTGTAACTCTGACTGTGACTCTGACTGTGACTCTGACTGTGACTCTGACTGACTGTGACTCTGACTGTAACTCTGACTGTGACTCTGACTGTGACTCTGACTGTGACTCTGACTCTGACTGACTGTGACTCTGACTGTGACTCTGACTGTGACTGTGATTGTGACTGTGACTCTGACTGTGACTCTGACCCTGACTGTAACTCTGACTTTGACTGTGACTGTGACTCTGACTCTGACTGTGACTCTGACTGTGACTCTGACTGTAACTCTGACTGTGACTCTGACCGTGACTCTGACTGTATCTCTGAATGTGACTCTGACTGTAACTCTGACTGTGACTCTGACTGTGACTCTGACTGTGACTCTGACTGTGACTGACTGACTGTGACTCTGACTGTGACTCTGACTGACTGTGACTCTGACTGTGACTCTGACTGTGACTCTGACTGACTGTGACTGTGACTCTGACTGACTGTGACTCTGACTGTGACTCTGACTGACCGTGACTCTGACTGTAACTCTGACTGTGACTCTGACTGACTGTGACTCTGACTGACTGTAACTCTGACTGTAACTCTGACTGTGACTCTGACTGTGACTCTGACTGTATCTCTGAATGTGACTCTGACTGTATCTCTGACTGTAACTCTGACTGCCTGTGACTCTGACTGTAACTCTGACTTTGACTCTGACTGTGACTCTGACTCTGACTGTGACTCTGACTGTATCTCTGACTGTGACTCTGACTGCAACTCTGACTGTGACTCTGACCGTGACTCTGACTGTATCTCTGAATGTGACTCTGACTGTAACTCTGACTGTAACTCTGACTGTGACTCTGACTGTGACTCTGACTGTGACTCTGACTGTGACTCTGACTGACTGTGACTCTGACTGTGACTGACTGACTGTGACTCTGACTGTGACTCTGCCTGACTGTGACTCTGACTGTGACTCTGACTGTGACTCTGACTGACTGTGACTCTGACTGACTGTGACTCTGACTGACTGTGACTCTGACTGTGACTCTGACTGACCGTGACTCTGACTGTAACTCTGACTGTGACTCTGACTGACTGTGACTCTGACTGACTGTAACTCTGACTGTAACTCTGACTGTAACTCTGACTGTAACTCTGACTGTGACTCTGACTGCCTGTGACTCTGACTGTAACTCTGACTTTGACTCTGACTGTGACTCTGACTCTGACTGTGACTCTGACTGTAACTCTGACTGTGACTCTGACTGTGACTCTGACTGTATCTCTGACTGTAACTCTGACTGTGACTCCGACTGTGACTCTGACTGTGACTCTGACTCTGACTGTGACTCTGACTGTGACTCTGACTGACTGTGACTGTGACTCTGACTGACTGTGACTCTGACTGTGACTCTGACTGTGACTCTGACTGTAACTCTGACTGTGACTCTGACTGACTGTGACTCTGACTGACTGTAACTCTGACAGTAACTCTGACTGTGACTCTGACTGTGACTCTGACTGTATCTCTGAATGTGACTCTGACTGTATCTCTGACTGTAACTCTGACTGCCTGTGACTCTGACTGTAACTCTGACTTTGACTCTGACTGTGACTCTGACTCTGACTGTGACTCTGACTGTATCTCTGACTGTGACTCTGACTGTAACTCTGACTGTGACTCTGACCGTGACTCTGACTGTATCTCTGAATGTGACTCTGACTGTAACTCTGACTGTAACTCTGACTGTGACTCTGACTGTGACTCTGACTGTGACTCTGACTGTGACTCTGACTGACTGTGACTCTGACTGTGACTGACTGACTGTGACTCTGACTGTGACTCTGCCTGACTGTGACTCTGACTGTGACTCTGACTGTGACTCTGACTGACTGTGACTCTGACTGACTGTGACTCTGACTGACTGTGACTCTGACTGTGACTGACTGACTGTGACTCTGACTGTGACTCTGCCTGACTGTGACTCTGACTGTGACTCTGACTGACTGTGACTGTGACTGTGACTCTGACTGACTGTGACTCTGACTGTGACTCTGACTGACCGTGACTCTGACTGTAACTCTGACTGTGACTCTGACTGACTGTGACTCTGACTGACTGTAACTCTGACTGTAACTCTGACTGTAACTCTGACTGTAACTCTGACTGTGACTCTGACTGCCTGTGACTCTGACTGTAACTCTGACTTTGACTCTGACTGTGACTCTGACTCTGACTGTGACTCTGACTGTAACTCTGACTGTGACTCTGACTGTGACTCTGACTGTATCTCTGAATGTGACTCTGACTGTAACTCTGACTGTGACTCCGACTGTGACTCTGACTGTGACTCTGACTCTGACTGTGACTCTGACTGTGACTCTGACTGACTGTGACTCTGACTGTGACTCTGACTGACTGTGACTCTGACTGTGACTCTGACTGACTGTGACTCTGACTGACTGTGACTCTGACTGACTGTGACTCTGACTGACTGTGACTCTGACTGTGACTCTGACTGACTGTGACTCTGACTGTGACTCTGACTGACTGTGACTCTGACTGACTGTGACTCTGACTGTGACTCTGACTGACTGTGACTCTGACTGTGACTCTGACTGACTGTAACTCTGACTGTGACTCTGACTGTGACTCTGACTGTGACTCTGACTGACTGTGACTCTGACTGTAACTCTGACTGTGACTCTGACTGTGACTCTGACTGTGACTCTGACTCTGACTGACTGTGACTCTGACTGTGACTCTGACTGTGACTGTGATTGTGACAGTGACTCTGACTGTGACTCTGACCCTGACTGTGACTCTGACTCTGACTGTGACTCTGACTCTGATTGTGACTCTGACTGTATCTCTGACTGTGACTCTGACTGTAACTCTGACTGTGACTCTGACCGTGACTCTGACTGTATCTCTGAATGTGACTCTGACTGTAACTCTGACTGTGACTCTGACTGTGACTCTGACTGTGACTCTGACTGACTGTGACTCTGACTGTGACTGACTGACTGTGACTCTGACTGTGACTCTGCCTGACTGTGACTCTGACTGTGACTCTGACTGTGACTCTGACTGACTGTGACTGTGACTGTGACTCTGACTGACTGTGACTCTGACTGTGACTCTGACTGACCGTGACTCTGACTGTAACTCTGA
>NW_025748460.1:27500-34751 GCF_021184085.1 Oncorhynchus gorbuscha
CAGATAGATAGAGACTCTGTAGGCCGAGGTCCCAGTAGTTAACTAACAGATAGATAGAGACTCTGCAGGCTGAGGTCCCAGTAGTTAACTAACAGATAGAGAGAGACTCTGCAGGCTGAGGTCCCAGTAGTTAACTAACAGATAGATAGAGACTCTGCAGGCTGAGGTCCCAGTAGTTAGCTAATAGATAGATAGAGACCGAGGTCCCAGTAGTTAGCTAACAGATAGATAGAGACTCTGTAGGCCGAGGTCCCAGTAGTTAACTAACAGATAGAGAGAGACTCTGCAGGCTGAGGTCCCAGTAGTTAACTAACAGATAGATAGAGACTCTGCAGGCTGAGGTCCCAGTAGTTAGCTAACAGATAGATAGAGACCGAGGTCCCAGTAGTTAGCTAACAGATAGATAGAGACTCTGTAGGCCGAGGTCCCAGTAGTTAACTAACAGATAGAGAGAGACTCTGCAGGCTGAGGTCCCAGTAGTTAACTAACAGATAGATAGAGACTCTGCAGGCTGAGGTCCCAGTAGTTAGCTAACAGATAGGTAGAGACCGAGGTCCCAGTAGTTAGCTAACAGATAGAAAGAGACTCTGCAGGCCGAGGTCCCAGTAGTTAACTAACAGATAGATAGAGACTCTGCAGGCTGAGGTCCCAGTAGTTAGCTAATAGATAGATAGAGACCGGGGTCCCAGTAGTTAGCTAACAGATAGATAGAGACTCTGCAGGCTGAGGTCCCAGTAGTTAGCTAACAGATAGAAAGAGACTCTGCAGGCTGAGGTCCCAGTAGTTAGCTAACAGATAGATAGAGACTCTGCAGGCCGAGGTCCCAGTAGTTAGCTAACAGATAGATAGAGACTCTGCAGGCCGAGGTCCCAGTAGTAAACTAACAGATAGATAGAGGCCCTGCAGGCCGAGGTCCCAGTAGTTAGCTAACAGATAGATAGAGACTCTGCAGGCCGAGGTCCCAGTAGTTAGCTAACAGATAGATAGAGACTCTGCAGGCAGAGGTCCCAGTAATAAACTAACAGATAGATAGAGACTCTGCAGACCGAGGTCCCAGTAGTTAGCTAACAGATAGGTAGAGACTCTGCAGGCCGAGGTCCCAGTAGTTAGCTAACAGATAGATAGAGACTCTGCAGGCTGAGGTCCCAGTAGTTAGCTAACAGATAGGTAGAGACTCTGCAGGCCGAGGTCCCAGTAGTTAGCTAACAGATAGACAGAGACTCTGCAGGCTGAGGTCCCAGTAGTTAGCTAACAGATAGATAGAGACTCTGCAGGCTGAGGTCCCAGTAGTTAGCTAATAGATAGATAGAGACCGAGGTCCCAGTAGTTAGCTAACAGATAGATAGAGACTCTGCAGGCTGAGGTCCCAGAAGTAAACTAACAGATAGATAGAGGCTCTGCAGGCCGAGGTCCCAGTAGTTAGCTAACAGATAGATAGAGACTCTGCAGGCCGAGGTCCCAGTTGTTAGCTAACAGATAGATAGAGACTCTGCAGGCAGAGGTCCCAGTAGTAATCTAACAGATAGATAGAGACTCTGCAGACCGAGGTCCCAGTAGTTAGCTAACAGATAGGTAGAGACTCTGCAGGCCGAGGTCCCAGTAGTTAGCTAACAGATAGAGACTCTGCAGGCTGAGGTCCCAGTAGTTAGCTAACAGATAGGTAGAGACTCTGCAGGCCGAGGTCCCAGTAGTTAGCTAACAGATAGACAGAGACTCTGCAGGCTGAGGTCCCAGTAGTTAACTAACAGATAGATAGAGACTCTGCAGGCTGAGGTCCCAGTAGTTAGCTAATAGATAGATAGAGACCGAGGTCCCAGTAGTTAGCTAACAGATAGATAGAGACTCTGCAGGCTGAGGTCCCAGAAGTAAACTAACAGATAGATAGAGGCTCTGCAGGCCGAGGTCCCAGTAGTTAGCTAACAGATAGATAGAGACTCTGCAGGCCGAGGTCCCAGTTGTTAGCTAACAGATAGATAGAGACTCTGCAGGCAGAGGTCCCAGTAGTAATCTAACAGATAGATAGAGACTCTGCAGACCGAGGTCCCAGTAGTTAGCTAACAGATAGGTAGAGACTCTGCAGGCCGAGGTCCCAGTAGTTAGCTAACAGATAGATAGAGACTCTGCAGGCTGGGGTCCCAGTAGTTAGCTAACAGATAGGTAGAGACTCTGCAGGCCGAGGTCCCAGTAGTTAGCTAACAGATAGACAGAGACTCTGCAGGCTGAGGTCCCAGTAGTTAGCTAACAGATAGACAGAGACTCTGCAGGCTGAGGTCCCAGTAGTTAACTAACAGATAGATAGAGACTCTGCAGGCTGAGGTCCCAGTAGTTAGCTAATAGATAGATAGAGACCGAGGTCCCAGTAGTTAGCTAACAGATAGATAGAGACTCTGCAGGCTGAGGTCCCAGAAGTAAACTAACAGATAGATAGAGGACCTGCAGGCCGAGGTCCCAGTAGTTAGCTAACAGATAGATAGAGACTCTGCAGGCCGAGGTCCCAGTAATTAGCTAACAGATAGATAGAGACTCTGCAGGCAGAGGTCCCAGTAGTAAACTAACAGATAGATAGAGACTCTGCAGACCGAGGTCCCAGTAGTTAGCTAACAGATAGGTAGAGACTCTGCAGGCCGAGGTCCCAGTAGTTAGCTAACAGATAGATAGAGACTCTGCAGGCTGAGGTCCCAGTAGTTAGCTAACAGATAGGTAGAGACTCTGCAGGCCGAGGTCCCAGTAGTTAGCTAACAGATAGACAGAGACTCTGCAGGCTGAGGTCCCAGTAGTTAACTAACAGATAGATAGAGACTCTGCAGGCTGAGGTCCCAGTAGTTAGCTAATAGATAGATAGAGACCGAGGTCCCAGTAGTTAGCTAACAGATAGAAAGAGACTCTGCAGGCCGAGGTCCCAGTAGTTAACTAACAGATAGATAGAGACTCTGCAGGCTGAGGTCCCAGTAGTAAACTAATAGATAGATAGAGACTCTGCAGGCCGAGGTCCCAGTAGTTAGCTAACAGATAGATAGAGACTCTGCAGGCCGAGGTCCCAGTAGTAAACTAACAGATAGATAGAGGCCCTGCAGGCCGAGGTCCCAGTAGTTAGCTAACAGATAGATAGAGACTCTGCAGGCCGAGGTCCCAGTAGTTAGCTAACAGATAGATAGAGACTCTGCAGGCAGAGGTCCCAGTAATAAACTAACAGATAGATAGAGACTCTGCAGACCGAGGTCCCAGTAGTTAGCTAACAGATAGGTAGAGACTCTGCAGGCCGAGGTCCCAGTAGTTAGCTAACAGATAGATAGAGACTCTGCAGGCTGAGGTCCCAGTAGTTAGCTAACAGATAGGTAGAGACTCTGCAGGCCGAGGTCCCAGTAGTTAGCTAACAGATAGACAGAGACTCTGCAGGCTGAGGTCCCAGTAGTTAGCTAACAGATAGATAGAGACTCTGCAGGCTGAGGTCCCAGTAGTTAGCTAATAGATAGATAGAGACCGAGGTCCCAGTAGTTAGCTAACAGATAGATAGAGACTCTGCAGGCTGAGGTCCCAGAAGTAAACTAACAGATAGATAGAGGCTCTGCAGGCCGAGGTCCCAGTAGTTAGCTAACAGATAGATAGAGACTCTGCAGGCCGAGGTCCCAGTTGTTAGCTAACAGATAGATAGAGACTCTGCAGGCAGAGGTCCCAGTAGTAATCTAACAGATAGGTAGAGACTCTGCAGGCCGAGGTCCCAGTAGTTAGCTAATAGATAGATAGAGACCGAGGTCCCAGTAGTTAGCTAACAGATAGATAGAGACTCTGCAGGCTGAGGTCCCAGAAGTAAACTAACAGATAGATAGAGGACCTGCAGGCCGAGGTCCCAGTAGTTAGCTAACAGATAGATAGAGACTCTGCAGGCCGAGGTCCCAGTAATTAGCTAACAGATAGATAGAGACTCTGCAGGCAGAGGTCCCAGTAGTAAACTAACAGATAGATAGAGACTCTGCAGACCGAGGTCCCAGTAGTTAGCTAACAGATAGGTAGAGACTCTGCAGGCCGAGGTCCCAGTAGTTAGCTAACAGATAGATAGAGACTCTGCAGGCTGAGGTCCCAGTAGTTAGCTAACAGATAGGTAGAGACTCTGCAGGCCGAGGTCCCAGTAGTTAGCTAACAGATAGACAGAGACTCTGCAGGCTGAGGTCCCAGTAGTTAACTAACAGATAGATAGAGACTCTGCAGGCTGAGGTCCCAGTAGTTAGCTAATAGATAGATAGAGACCGAGGTCCCAGTAGTTAGCTAACAGATAGAAAGAGACTCTGCAGGCCGAGGTCCCAGTAGTTAACTAACAGATAGATAGAGACTCTGCAGGCTGAGGTCCCAGTAGTTAGCTAATAGATAGATAGAGACCGAGGTCCCAGTAGTTAGCTAACAGATAGATAGAGACTCTGCAGGCTGAGGTCCCAGTAGTTAGCTAACAGATAGATAGAGACTCTGCAGGCCGAGGTCCCAGTAGTAAACTAATAGATAGATAGAGACTCTGCAGGCCGAGGTCCCAGTAGTTAGCTAACAGATAGGTATAACAGACAGTAGTGGTTGGTAGAGCAGATGTCTTCAGCAGATGGTTCACTATATAACAGACTCAACACTGCCTTCTGATCCTGTCCGTGTTCTAGGTTACTATGTCTGATTAGACTGAGTTGCTTTCTGCTAATGAAAGATGGAGGGGAAGAGAGGGAGGGAGAGGAGAGGAGAGGGAGGAGTGGGGGGAAGAGAGGGAGGAGAGGAGAGGGGGATGGGAAGGAGGGGATTGATCAAGTCTTTCTCTCTCTCTCATTCCATGTAGCCAATATACCAAAGGGTATAGGGTACCCTAGGAAACACTTATCAACACTTTGGTTCCTACCCTGTCACAATAACTCCTCCCTGGCATTTTCATGAATTGTTATGTCAAACAACACTGTATTTAAAGTGCCCACTGTTATATTCTAACTATATAATTACAATAATCATTCTATTTCCATGATTACAACAGTTCACCCAAAGTGTTTTGCTCTAAATCGCAAGTGAAATCGCAAGTGCAACACGTGGTTAAAAATGAGTCCTAGATTGTTTTGCCTGTATCGTGCAGCCCTACGTGGCAGTGGGGAAATGATTGATTTTATTATGAAAAAACAACATGGGAGACTGTTATTATTGAAAAAACAACATGGGAGATTTTTATTATGAAAAAACAACATGGGAGACTTTTATTATGAAAAAACAACATGGGAGACTTTTATTATAAAAAACAACATGGGAGACTTTTATTATGAAAAAACAACATGGGAGACTTTTATTATGAAAAAACAACATGGGAGACTTTTATTATTGAAAAAACAACATGGGAGACTTTTATTATAAAAAACAACATGGGAGACTTTTATTATGAAAAAACAACATGGGAGACTTTTATTATGAAAAAACAACATGGGAGACTTTTATTATTGAAAAAACAACAAGGGAGACTTTTATTATTGAAAAAACAACATGGGAGACTTTTATTATTGAAAAAACAACATGGGAGACTTTTATTATTGAAAAAACAACATGGGAGACTTTTATTATGAAAAAACATTAAATACCGTCTAGATTTTTTTAAATACCGTGAAATGATATTTTGCCTCTATGGCCGTACCGAGCCGTGTTTATGGAAACGAGCCCCGACATCATTGCTCATATTCTCTCATCAGCTCGGTGTCTGTTATCCTGTATATTACAGCTGTTTGTAGTATAATGCTGTATTCTACTGTGTATTAGTGGTACCAGCTTTCTGTAGTATAATACTGTATTCTACTGTGTGTTTGTAGTATAATGCTGTATTCTACTGTGTGTTTGTAGTATAATGCTGTATTCTACTGTGTGTTTGTAGTATAATGCTGTATTCTACTGTGTGTTTGTAGTATAATGCTGTATTCTACTGTGTGTTTGTGGTACCAGCTGTTTGTAGTATAATTCTGTATTCTACTGTGTGTTTGTAGTATAATGCTGTATTCTACTGTGTGTTTGTAGTATAATACTGTATTCTACTGTGTGTTTGTGGTACCAGCTGTTTGTAGTATATTTCTGTATTCTACTGTGTGTTTGTAGTATAATGCTGTATTCTACTGTGTGTTTGTAGTACCAGCTGTTTGTAGTATAATGCTGTATTCTACTGAGTGTTTGTAGTATAATGCTATATTCTACTGTGTGTTTGTAGTATAATGCTGTATTCTACTGTGTATTAGTGGTACCAGCTGTTTGTAGTATAATACTGTATTCTACTGAGTGTTTGTAGTATAATGCTATATTCTACTGTGAGTTTGTAGTATAATGCTGTATTCTACTGTGTATTAGTGGTACCAGCTGTTTGTAGTATAATACTGTATTCTACTGTGTGTTTGTAGTATAATGCTGTATTCTACTGTGTGTTTTTTAGTATAATGCTGTATTCTACTGTGTATTAGTGGTACCAGCTGTTTGTAGTATAATTAGAGCAGTAAAAATACATATTTTATCGAGGTATACGGTCTGATATACCAAAGCTGTCAGCCAATCAGCATTAAGGGCTCAACCCACCCAGTTTATAATATATCTTTATAAAACTGTTTGTTTGTATCCTGGATGCCGATTGGACGAGCAGCGTTCCAAGCCGTGCCGTATTGGCCGTCACAGACACACCTGTTGCCTGGTAACAGGTCCTTCTGCAAGTTATCACTGAGTCTCCGTCAGAGTATCATGTCTCTGTCTGAATCGTCTCTTGTATTTATCTCTACTAGAATATAATGTCTCTGTCTGAATCGTCTCTTGTATTTATCTCTACTAGAATATAATGTCTCTGTCTGAATCGTCTCTTGTATTTATCTCTACTAGAATATAATATCTCTGTCTGAATCGTCTCTTGTATTTATCTCTACTAGAATATAATGTCTCTGTCTGAATCGTCTCTTGTATTTCTCTCTACTAGAATATAATGTCTCTGTCTGATTCGTCTCTCGTATTTCCCTCTACTAGAATATATTGTCTCTGTCTGATTCGTCTCTTGTATTTATCTCTACTAGAATATAATGTCTCTGTCTGAATCGTCTCTCGTATTTCTCTCTACTAGAATATGATGTCTCTGTCTGAATCGTCTCTCGTATTTCTCTCTACTAGAATATGATGTCTCTGTCTGAATCGTCTCTCGTATTTCTCTCTACTAGAATATGATGTCTCTGTCTGAATCGTCTCTCGTATTTCTCTCTACTAGAATATGATGTCTCTGTCTGA
>NW_025748461.1:0-34750 GCF_021184085.1 Oncorhynchus gorbuscha
CCCTGGGGGATGCGTCACCTGGGTGGGTTGATTCACTGTTGTGGTCGGCCTGTCTGGGTTCCCCCACCCCTTGGGTTGTACCGTGTCGGAGATCTTTGTGGGCTATACTCGGCCTTGTCTCAGGATGGTAAGTTGGTGGTTGAAGATTTCCCTCTAGTGGTGTGGGGGCTGTGCTTTGGCAAAGTGGGTGGGGTTATATCCTTCCTGTTTGGCCCTGTCCGGGGTGTCCTCGGATGGGGCCACAGTGTCTCCTGACCCCTCCTGTCTCAGCCTCCAGTATTTATGCTGCAGTAGTTTATGTGTCGGGGGGCTAGGGTCAGTTTGTTTATCTGGAGTACTTCTCCTGTCCTATTCGGTGTCCTGTGTAAATCTAAGTGTGCGTTCTCTAATTCTCTCCTTCTCTCTTTCTTTCTCTCTCTCGGAGGACCTGAGCCCTAGAACCATGCCCCAGGACTACCTGACATGATGACTCCTTGCTGTCCCCAGTCCACCTGGCCATGCTGCTGCTCCAGTTTCAACTGGCCTGGGCCCTAGGACCATGTCCCAGGACTACCTGACATGAGGACTCCTTGCTGTCCCCAGTCCACCTGGCCATGCTCCTGCTCCAGTTTCAACTGTTCTGCCTTACTATTATTCAACCATGCTGGTCATTTATGAACATTTGAACATCTTGGCCACGTTCTGTTATAATCTCCACCTGGCACAGCCAGAAGAGGACTGGCCACCCCACATATGCTCTCTCTAATTCTCTCTTTCTTTCTCTCTCTCGGAGGACCTGAGCCCTAGGACCGTGCCCCAGGACTACCTGACATGATGGCTCCTTGCTGTCCCCAGTCCATCTGACTGTGCTGCTGCTCCAGTTTCAACTGTTCTGCCTTATTATTATTTGACCATGCTGGTCATTTATGAACATTTGAACATCTTGGTCATGTTCTGTTATAATCTCTACCCGGCACAGCCAGAAGAGGACTGGCCACCCCACATAGCCCGGTTCCTCTCTAGGTTTCTTCCTAGGTTTTGGCCTTTCTAGGGAGTTTTTCCTAGCCACCGTGCTTTTACACCTGCATTGTTTGCTGTTTGGGGTTTTAGGCTGGGTTTCTGTACAGCACTTTGAGATATCAGCTGATGTACGAAGGGCTATATAAATAAATTTGATTTGATTTGATTTGATATGATACAGTATATTCTATATGATTTTTTCATATGATATCCTCTATATAATACAGTGTGTTCTATATGATATGCTCTATATATTACAGTGTGTTCTATATGATATGCTCTATATATTACAGTGTGTTCTATATGATACATTGTGTTCTATATGATTTGTTCATATGATACAGTGTGTTCTATATGATATGCTCTATATATTACAGTGTGTTCTATATGATACATTGTGTTCTATATGATACAGTATGTTCTATATGATTTGTTCATATGATATCCTCTATATAATACAGTGTGTTCTATATGATACATTGTGTTCTATATGATTTGTTCGTATGATATGCTCTATATAATACAGTGTGTTCTATATGATGTGTTCTATATGATATGCTCTATATATTACAGTGTGTTCTATATGATACAGTGTGTTCTATATGATTTGTTCATATGATATGCTCTATATAATACAGTGTGTTCTATATGATACAGTGTGTTCTATATGATGTGTTCTATATGATATGCTCTATATATTACAGTGTGTTCTATATGATACAGTGTGTTCTATATGATTTGTTCATATGATATGCTCTATATATTACAGTGTGTTCTATATGATACATTGTGTTCTATATGATTTGTTCGTATGATATGCTCTATATAATACAGTGTGTTCTATATGATACAGTGTGTTCTATATGATGTGTTCTATATGATATGCTCTATATATTACAGTGTGTTCTATATGATACAGTGTGTTCTATATGATTTGTTCATATGATACAGTATGTTCTATATGATTTGTTCATATGATATCCTCTATATAATACAGTGTGTTCTATATGATATGCTCTATATATTACAGTGTGTTCTATATGATATGCTCTATATATTACAGTGTGTTCTATATGATACATTGTGTTCTATATGATTTGTTCATATGATACAGTGTGTTCTATATGATATGCTCTATATATTACAGTGTGTTCTATATGATACATTGTGTTCTATATGATTTGTTAATATGATACAGTATGTTCTATATGATTTGTTCATATGATATGCTCTATATATTACAGTGTGTTCTATATGATATGCTCTATATATTACAGTGTGTTCTATATGATACAGTATGTTCTATATGATTTGTTCATATGATATCCTCTATATAATACAGCGTGTTCTATATGATATGCTCTATATATTACAGTGTGTTCTATATGATATGTTAATATGATACAGTGTGTTCTATATGATTTGTTCATATGATATGCTCTATATATTACAGTGTGTTCTATATGATTTGTTCATATGATATGCTCTATATATTACAGTGTGTTCTATATGATACAGTGTGTTCTATATGATTTGTTCATATGATATGCTCTATATATTACAGTGTGTTCTATATGATTTGTTCATATGATATGCTCTATATATTACAGTGTGTTCTATATGATACAGTGTGTTCTATATGATTTGTTCATATGATATGCTCTATATATTACAGTGTGTTCTATATGATACAGTGTGTTCTATATGATTTGTTCATATGATATGCTCTATATAATACAGTGTGTTCTATATGATATGTTAATATGATACAGTATGTTCTATATGATTTGTTCATATGATATGCTCTATATATTACAGTGTGTTCTATATGATACAGTGTGTTCTATATGATTTGTTCATATGATATGCTCTATATAATACAGTGTGTTCTAAATGATACAGTGTGTTCTATATGATTTGTTCATATGATATGCTCTATATAATACAGTGTGTTCTAAATGATACAGTGTGTTCTATATGATTTGTTCATATGATATGCTCTATATAATACAGTGTGTTCTATATGATTTGTTCATATGATATGCTCTATATAATACAGTGTGTTCTATATGATATGCTCTATATAATACAGTGTGTTCTAAATGATACAGTGTGTTCTATACGATTTGTTCATATGATATGCTCTATATAATACAGTGTGTTCTATATGATTTGTTAATATGATACAGTATGTTCTATATGATTTGTTCATATGATATGCTCTATATATTACAGTGTGTTCTATATGATACATTGTGTTCTATATGATTTGTTAATATGATACAGTATGTTCTATATAATACAGTGTGTTCTATATGATATGCTCTATATATTACAGTGTGTTCTATATGATACAGTGTGTTCTATATGATATGCTCTATATATTACAGTATGTTCTATATAATACAGTGTGTTCTATATGATATGCTCTATATATTACAGTGTGTTCTATATGATACAGTGTGTTCTATATGATTTGTTAATATGATACAGTATGTTCTATATGATTTGTTCATATGATATCCTCTATATAATACAGTGTGTTCTATATGATATGTTCAATATAATACAGTTTGTTCTATATGATACAGTGTGTTCTATATGATTTGTTAATATGATACAGTGTGTTCTATATGATTTGTTCATATGATATGCTCTATATATTACAGTGTGTTCTATATGATATGCTCTATATATTACAGTGTGTTCTATATGATACATTGTGTTCTATATGATTTGTTAATATGATACAGTGTGTTCTATATGATTTGTTCATATGATATGCTCTATATATTACAGTGTGTTCTATATGATACAGTGTGTTCTATATGATTTGTTAATATGATACAGTGTGTTCTATATGATTTGTTCATATGATATGCTCTATATATTACAGTGTGTTCTATATGATACATTGTGTTCTATATGATTTGTTAATATGATACAGTATGTTCTATATGATTTGTTCATATGATATGCTCTATATATTACAGTGTGTTCTATATGATACAGTGTGTTCTATATGATTTGTTAATATGATACAGTATGTTCTATATGATTTGTTCATATGATATGCTCTATATATTACAGTGTGTTCTATATGATACAGTATGTTCTATATGATTTGTTCATATGATATCCTCTATATAATACAGTGTGTTCTATATGATATGCTCTATATATTACAGTGTGTTCTATATGATATGCTCTATATAATACAGTGTGTTCTATATGATAGTGTGTTCTATATGATGTGTTCTATATGATATGCTCTATATATTGCAGTGTGTTCAATATTTACATTTACATTTACATTTAAGTCATTTAGCAGATGCTCTTATCTAGAGCGACTTACAAATTGGTGCATTCACCT
The DNA here is from genome assembly GCF_021184085.1 of Oncorhynchus gorbuscha. Lineage (NCBI taxonomy): Eukaryota > Metazoa > Chordata > Actinopteri > Salmoniformes > Salmonidae > Oncorhynchus > Oncorhynchus gorbuscha. The sequence continues at coordinate 4,373 of NW_025748461.1, forward strand.
TATGACATCCAGTGGAACAGCCACTTTACAATAGTGCATCTAAATATTTTAAGGGGGAGGGGGTGAGAAGGATTACTTTATCCTATCCTAGGTATTCCTTAAAGAGGTGAGGTTTCAGGTGTCTCCGGAAGGTGGTGATTGACTCCGCTGTCCTGGCGTCGTGAGGGAGTTTGTTCCACCATTGGGGAGCCAGAGCAGTGAACAGTTTTGACTGGGCTGAGCGGGAACTGTACTTCCTCAGTGGTAGGGAGGCGAGCAGGCCAGAGGTGGATGAACGCAGTGCCCTTATTTGGGTGTAGGGCCTGATCAGAGCCTGGAGGTACTGAGGTGCCGTTCCCCTCACAGCTCCGTAGGCAAGCACCATGGTCTTGTAGCGGATGCGAGCTTCAACTGGAAGCCAGTGGAAAGAGCGGAGGAGCGGGGTGACGTGAGAGAACTTGGGAAGGTTGAACACTAGACGGGCTGCGGAGTTCTGGATGAGTTGTAGGGGTTTAATGGCACAGGCAGGGAGCCCAGCCAACAGCGAGTTGCAGTAATCCAGACGGGAGATGACAAGTGCCTGGATTAGGACCTGCGCCGCTTCCTGTGTGAGGCAGGGTCGTACTCTGCGGATGTTGTAGAGCATGAACCTACAGGAACGGGCCACTGCCTTGTTGCTCTATATACGTTACAGTGTGTTCTATATGATACATTGTGTTCTATATGATTTTTTCATATGATACAGTGTGTTATGTATGATATGCTCTATATATTACAGTGTGTTCTATATGATACATTGTGTTCTATATGATTTGTTCGTATGATTGCTCTATATAATACAGTGTGTTCTATATGATACAGTGTGTTCTATATGATGTGTTCTATATGATATGCTCTATATATTACAGTGTGTTCTATATGATACAGTGTGTTCTATATGATTTGTTCATATGATACAGTATATTCTATATGATTTGTTCATATGATATCCTCTATATAATACAGTGTGTTCTATATGATATGCTCTATATATTACAGTGTGTTCTATATGATATGCTCTATATATTACAGTGTGTTCTATATGATACATTGTGTTCTATATGATTTGTTCATATGATACAGTGTGTTCTATATGATATGCTCTATATATTACAGTGTGTTCTATATGATACATTGTGTTCTATATGATACAGTATGTTCTATATGATTTGTTCATATGATATCCTCTATATAATACAGTGTGTTCTATATGATACATTGTGTTCTATATGATTTGTTCGTATGATATGCTCTATATAATACAGTGTGTTCTATATGATACAGTGTGTTCTATATGATGTGTTCTATATGATATGCTCTATATATTACAGTGTGTTCTATATGATACAGTGTGTTCTATATGATTTGTTCATATGATATGCTCTATATAATACAGTGTGTTCTATATGATACAGTGTGTTCTATATGATGTGTTCTATATGATATGCTCTATATATTACAGTGTGTTCTATATGATACAGTGTGTTCTATATGATTTGTTCATATGATATGCTCTATATATTACAGTGTGTTCTATATGATACATTGTGTTCTATATGATTTGTTCGTATGATATGCTCTATATAATACAGTGTGTTCTATATGATACAGTGTGTTCTATATGATGTGTTCTATATGATATGCTCTATATATTACAGTGTGTTCTATATGATACAGTGTGTTCTAAATTATTTGTTCATATGATACAGTGTGTTCTATATGATTTGTTCATATGATATCCTCTATATAATACAGTGTGTTCTATATGATATGCTCTATATATTACAGTGTCTTCTATATGATACATTGTGTTCTATATGATTTGTTCATATGATACAGTGTGTTCTATATGATATGCTCTATATATTACAGTGTGTTCTATGTGATACATTGTGTTCTATATGATACAGTATGTTCTATATGGTATGTTCTATAAGATACAGTGTGTTATATGTTATGTGTTCTATATGATACAGTATGTTCTATATGTGTTCTATATGCTACAATATGATATGTTCTATATGATACAGTGTGTTCTATGTGATGTGCTCTATATAATACAGTGTGTTCTATATGATTTCTTCATATGATATGCTCTATATATTACAGTGTGTTCTATATGATATGCTCTATATATTACAGTGTGTTCTATATGATATAGTATGTTCTATATGATTTGTTCATATGATATGCTCTATATAATACAGTGTGTTCTATATGATTTGTTAATATGATACAGTATGTTCTATATGATTTGTTCATATGATATGCTCTATATATTACAGTGTGTTCTATATGATACATTGTGTTCTATATGATTTGTTAATATGATACAGTATGTTCTATATGATTTGTTCATATGATATGCTCTATATATTACAGTGTGTTCTATATGATACAGTGTGTTCTATATGATTTGTTCATATGATATGCTCTATATAATACAGTGTGTTCTATATGATTTGTTCATATGATATGCTCTATATAATACAGTGTGTTCTATATGATTTGTTAATATGATACAGTATGTTCTATATGATTTGTTCATATGATATGCTCTATATATTACAGTGTGTTCTATATGATACAGTATGTTCTATATGATTTGTTCATATGATATGTGTCTATATGATTTGTTCAGTGTGTTCTATATGATATGCTTCTATATGATTACAGTGTGTTTCTATATGATATGCTCTATATACAGTACAGTGTTTGTTCATATGATACAGTGTGTTCTATATGATACAGTGTGTTCTATATGATTTGTTAATATGATACAGTATGTTCTATATGATTTGTTCATATGATATGCTCTATATATTACAGTGTGTTCTATATGATACAGTATGTTCTATATGATTTGTTCATATGATATCCTCTATATAATACAGTGTGTTCTATATGATATGCTCTATATATTACAGTGTGTTCTATATGATATGCTCTATATAATACAGTGTGTTCTATATGATAGTGTGTTCTATATGATGTGTTCTATATGATATGCTCTATATATTACAGTGTGTTCTATATTACAGTGTTTCATATTTAAGATTTGATGCTCTTATCTAGAGCGATGTTCAAATGATTTGTTCATATGATATCCACTTTATATAGTGCATCTAAATAGTGGAGGGGGTCTATATGATATCCTATCTATTCCTTAAAGAGGTGATTTCAGTGTGTTCCGGATGGTGATTGACTCCGCTGTCCTGGCGTCGTGAGGGAGTTTGTTCCACCATTGGGGAGCCTATATGAACATTTTGACTGGGCTGAGCGAACTTGTTCAGTGGTAGGGAGGCGAGCAGGCCAGAGGTGGATGAACAGTGCTCTTATTTGTTCCTGATCAGAGCCTGGATACTGAGGTGCCGTTCCTATATCCGATACAAGCACCATGGTCTTGTATGATTTGTTCAACTGGAAGCCAGTGGAAATACAGTGTGTTCTATATGATACACTGTGTTTCTGGATGAGTTGATTTAATGGCACAGGCAGGAGCCCAGCCAACAGCGATAGTAATCCAGACAGTGACAAGTTCTATATGATACAGTGTGTTCTATATGATGTTGTTCATATACAGAACGGGCCACTGCCTTGTTGCTCTATATATTACAGTGTGTTCTATATGATACATTGTGTTCTATATGATTTTTTCATATGATACAGTGTGTTATGTATGATATGCTCTATATATTACAGTGTGTTCTATATGATACATTGTGTTCTATATGATTTGTTCGTATGATTGCTCTATATAATACAGTGTGTTCTATATGATACAGTGTGTTCTATATGATTTGTTCTATATGATATGCTCTATATATTACAGTGTGTTCTATATGATACAGTGTGTTCTATATGATTTGTTCATATGATACAGTATATTCTATATGATTTGTTCATATGATATTCTATATGATACAGTGTGTTCTATATGATATGCTCTATATATTACAGTGTGTTCTATATGATATGCTCTATATATTACAGTGTGTTCTATATGATACATTGTGTTCTATATGATTTGTTCATATGATACAGTGTGTTCTATATGATATGCTCTATATATTACAGTGTGTTCTATATGATACATTGTGTTCTATATGATACAGTATGTTCTATATGATTTGTTCATATGATATCCTCTATATAATACAGTGTGTTCTATATGATACATTGTGTTCTATATGATTTGTTCGTATGATATGCTCTATATAATACAGTGTGTTCTATATGATACAGTGTGTTCTATATGATGTGTTCTATATGATATGCTCTATAAATTACAGTGTGTTCTATATGATACAGTGTGTTCTATATGATTTGTTCATATGATATGCTCTATATAATACAGTGTGTTCTATATGATACAGTGTGTTCTATATGATGTGTTCTATATGATATGCTCTATATATTACAGTGTGTTCTATATGATACAGTGTGTTCTATATGATTTGTTCATATGATATGCTCTATATAATACAGTGTGTTCTATATGATATGCTCTATATAATACAGTGTGTTCTAAATGATTCAGTGTGTTCTATACGATTTGTTCATGATATGCTCTATATAATACAGTGTGTTCTATATGATTTGTTAATATGATACAGTATGTTCTATATGATTTGTTCTTATGATATGCTCTATATATTACAGTCTATATGATACATACATTCTATATGATTTGTTAATATGATACAGTATGTTCTATATAATACAGTGTGTTCTATATGATATGCTCTATATATTACAGTGACCCCTATATGATACAGTGTGTTCTATATGATATGCTCTATATATTACAGTGTGTTCTATATGATACAGTGTGTTCTATATGATTTGTTCTATATATTACAGTGTGTTCTATATGATACAGTGTGTTCTATATGATTTGTTAATATGATACAGTATGTTCTATATGATTTGTTCATATGATATCTCTATATATTACAGTGTGTTCTATATGATACATAATACAGTGTTCTATATGATTGTGTTCTAATATGATACAGTGTGTTCTATATGATTTGTTCATATGATATGCTCTATATATTACAGTGTGTTCTATATGATACAGTGTGTTCTATATGATTTGTTCTATATGATACATTGTGTTCTATATGATTTGTTAATATGATACAGTGTGTTCTATATGATTTGTTCATATGATATGCTCTATATATTACAGTGTGTTCTATATGATACAGTGTGTTCTATATGATTTGTTAATATGATACAGTGTGTTCTATATGATTTGTTCATATGATATGCTCTATATATTACAGTGTGTTCTATATGATTTGTTTCTAATATTTGTTAATACAGTATGTTCTATATGATTTGTTCATATGATATGCTCTATATATTACAGTGTGTTCTATATGATACAGTGTGTTCTATATGATTTGTTAATATGATACAGTATGTTCTATATGATTTGTTCATATGATATGCTCTATATATTACAGTGTGTTCTATATGATACAGTATGTTCTATATGATTTGTTCATATGATATCCTCTATATAATACAGTGTGTTCTATATGATATGCTCTATATATTACAGTGTGTTCTATATGATATGCTCTATATAATACAGTGTGTTCTATATGATACAGTGTGTTCTATATGATGTGTTCTATATGATATGCTCTATATATTGCAGTGTGTTCTATATTTACATTTACATTAACATTTAAGTCATTTAGCAGACGCTCTTATCCAGAGCGACTTACAAATTGGTGCATTCACCTTATGACATCCAGTGGAACAGCCACTTTACAATAGTGCATCTAAATATTTTAAGGGGGGGGGGTGAGAAGGATTACTTTATCCTATCCTAGGTATTCCTTAAAGAGGTGAGGTTTCAGGTGTCTCCGGAAGGTGGTGATTGACTCCGCTGTCCTGGCGTCGTGAGGGAGTTTGTTCCACCATTGGGGAGCCAGAGCAGCGAACAGTTTTGACTGGGCTGAGCGGGAACTGTACTTCCTCAGTGGTAGGGAGGCGAGCAGGCCAGAGGTGGATGAACGCAGTGCCCTTATTTGGGTGTAGGGCCTGATCAAAGCCTGGAGGTACTGAGGTGCCGTTCCCCTCACAGCTCCGTAGGCAAGCACCATGGTCTTGTAGCGGATGCGAGCTTCAACTGGAAGCCAGTGGAAAGAGCGGAGGAGCGGGGTGACGTGAGAGAACTTGGGAAGGTTGAACACTAGACGGGCTGCGGAGTTCTGGATGAGTTGTAGGGGTTTAATGGCACAGGCAGGGAGCCCAGCCAACAGCGAGTTGCAGTAATCCAGACGGGAGATGACAAGTGCCTGGATTAGGACCTGCGCCGCTTCCTGTGTGAGGCAGGGTCGTACTCTGCGGATGTTGTAGAGCATGAACCTACAGGAACGGGCCACTGCCTTGATGCTCTATATATTACAGTGTGTTCTATATGATACATTGTGTTCTATATGATTTGTTCATATGATACAGTGTGTTATGTATGATATGCTCTATATATTACAGTGTGTTCTATATGATACATTGTGTTCTATATGATTTGTTCGTATGATATGCTCTATATAATACAGTGTGTTCTATATGATACAGTGTGTTCTATATGATGTGTTCTATATGATATGCTCTATATATTACAGTGTGTTCTATATGATACAGTGTGTTCTATATGATTTGTTCATATGATACAGTATGTTCTATATGATTTGTTCATATGATATCCTCTATATAATACAGTGTGTTCTATATGATATGCTCTATATATTACAGTGTGTTCTATATGATATGCTCTATATATTACAGTGTGTTCTATATGATACATTGTGTTCTATATGATTTGTTCATATGATACAGTGTGTTCTATATGATATGCTCTATATATTACAGTGTGTTCTATATGATACATTGTGTTCTATATGATACAGTATGTTCTATATGATTTGTTCATATGATATCCTCTATATAATACAGTGTGTTCTATATGATACATTGTGTTCTATATGATTTGTTCGTATGATATGCTCTATATAATACAGTGTGTTCTATATGATACAGTGTGTTCTATATGATGTGTTCTATATGATATGCTCTATATATTACAGTGTGTTCTATATGATACATTGTGTTCTATATGATTTGTTCATATGATATGCATATAATACAGTTCTATATGATATGCTATATGATGTGTTCTATATATATGCTTCTATATGATACATTGTGTTCTATATGATACAGTATGTTCTATATGATTTGTTCATATGATATCCTCTATATACTACAGTGTGTTCTATATGATACATTGTGTTCTATATGATTTGTTCATATGATATGCTCTATATAATACAGTGTGTTCTATATGATACAGTGTGTTCTATATGATGTGTTCTATATGATATGCTCTATATATTACAGTGTGTTCTATATGATACAGTGTTTGTTCTATATGATTTGTTTCTATATGATATGCTCTATATATTACAGTGTGTTCTATATGATACAGTGTGTTCTATATGATTTGTTCATATGATATGTGTTCTATATATTACATATATTACAGTGTGTTCTATATGATACAGTGTGTTCTATATGATTTGTTCATATGATATGTTCTATATATTACAGTTATGTGTTCTATATGATACAGTTGTTCTATATGATTTATATCAATATGATATGTTCTATATGATACAGTGTGTTCTATATGTGCTCTATATAATACAGTGTGTTATATGATTTCTTCATATGATATGCTCTATATATTACAGTGTGTTCTATATGATATGCTCTATATATTACATTGTGTTCTATATGATTTGTTCATATGATATATGAATACAGTGTGTTCTATATGATTTGTTAATATGATGATATATGATTTGTTCTATATATATTACAGTGTGTTCTATATGATACATTGTGTTCTATATGATTTGTTCATATGATATAGTATGTTCTATATGATTTGTTCATATGATATGCTCTATATAATACAGTGTGTTCTATATGATGTGTTCTATATGATATGCTCTATATATTACAGTGTGTTCTATATGATACATTGTGTTCTATATGATTTGTTCATATGATACAGTGTGTTCTATATGATACATTGTGTTCTATATGATACAGTATGTTCTATATGATTTGTTCATATGATATCCTCTATATAATACAGTGTGTTCTATATGATACATTGTGTTCTATATGATTTGTTCGTATGATATGCTCTATATAATACAGTGTGTTCTATATGATACAGTGTGTTCTATATGATGTGTTCTATATGATATGCTCTATATATTACAGTGTGTTCTATATGATACATTGTGTTCTATATGATTTGTTCATATGATACAGTGTGTTCTATATGATATGCTCTATATATTACAGTGTGTTCTATATGATACATTGTGTTCTATATGATACAGTATGTTCTATATGATTTGTTCATATGATATCCTCTATATACTACAGTGTGTTCTATATGATACATTGTGTTCTATATGATTTGTTCATATGATATGCTCTATATAATACAGTGTGTTCTATATGATACAGTGTGTTCTATATGATGTGTTCTATATGATATGCTCTATATATTACAGTGTGTTCTATATGATACAGTGTGTTCTATATGATTTGTTCATATGATATCCTCTATATAATACAGTGTGTTCTATATGATACAGTGTGTTCTATATGATTTGTTCATATGATACAGATATTGTGTCTATATGATACAGTGTGTTCTATATGATATGCTCTATATATTACAGTGTGTTCTATATGATATGCTCTATATATTACAGTGTGTTCTATATGATACATTGTGTTCTATATGATTTGTTCATATGATACAGTGTGTTCTATATGATATGCTCTATATATTACAGTGTGTTCTATATGATACATTGTGTTCTATATGATACAGTATGTTCTATATGATACAATATGATATGTTCTATATAATACAGTGTGTTATATATGATATGTTCTATATGATACAATATGATATATTCTATATATTACAGTGTGTTATATATGATATGTTCTATATGATACAGTATGTTCTATATGATACAGTATGTTCTATAATCTATATGATGTGTTCTATATGATACAGTGTGTTATATATGATATGTTCTATATGATACAATATGATATATTCTATATATTACAGTGTGTTATATATGATATGTTCTATATGATACAGTATGTTCTATATGATACAGTATGCTCTTTATAATACAGTATGTTCTATATGATATGTTCTGTATGATACAGTATGTTCTATATGACATGTTCTATATGATACTTTCTATATGATATGTTCTATATGATTTGTTAATATGACACAGTATGTTCTGTATGATTTGTTCATATGATATGCTCTATATATTACAGTGTGTTCTATATGATATGTTCAATATGATACAGTGTGTTCTATATGATGTGTTCTATATGATATGCTCTATATAGTACAGTGTGTTCTATATGATACATTGTGTTCTATATGATTTGTTCATATGATATAGTATGTTCTATATGATTTGTTCATATGATATGCTCTATATAATACAGTGTGTTCTATATGATGTGTTCTATATGATATGCTCTATATATTACAGTGTGTTCTATATGATGTGCTCTATATGATATGCTCTATATAAAACATTGTGTTCTATATGATATGCTCTATATATTACAGTGTGTTCTATATGATACATTGTGTTCTATATAATACAGTGTGTTCTATATGATGTGTTCTATATTATATGCTCTATATAAAACATTGTGTTCTATATGATATGTTCTATATATTACAGTGTGTTCTATATGATACAGTGTGTTCTATATGATGTGTTCTATATGATATGCTCTATATAAAACATTGTGTTCTATATGATATGTTCTATATATTACAGTGTGTTCTATATGATACAGTGTGTTCTATATGATGTTTTCTATATGATATGCTCTATATAAAACATTGTGTTCTATATGATATGCTCTATATATTACAGTGTGTTCTATATGATACATTGTGTTCTATATGATTTGTTAATATGATACAGTGTGTTCTATATAATTTGTTCATGATATGCTCTATATAATACAGTGTGTTCTATATGATGTGTTCTATATAATACAGTGTGTTCTATATGATATGCTCTATATATTACAGTGTGTTCTATATGATACATTGTGTTCTATATGATTTGTTCATATGATACAGTATGTTCTATATGATTTGTTCATATGATATGCTCTATATAATACAGTGTGTTCTATATGATATGCTCTATATATTACAGTGTGTTCTATATGATACATTGTGTTCTATATGATTTGTTAATATGATACAGTATGTTCTATATGATTTGTTCATATGATATGCTCTATATAATACAGTGTGTTCTATATGATTTGTTAATATGATACAGTATGTTCTATATGATTTGTTCATATGATATGCTCTATATAATACAGTGTGTTCTATATGATGTGCTCTATATAATACAGTGTGTTCTATATGATGTGTTCTATATGATATGCTCTATATAATACAGTGTGTTCTATATGATGTGCTCTATATAATACAGCGTGTTCTGTATGATATGCTCTATATAATACAGTGTGTTCTATATGATGTGCTCTATATCAAATGTAGACCGCATTATCTTCCAAGAGAATTCTCTTCGATTATAATCACAGCCGTATATATCCCCCCCCAAGCAGACACATCGATGGCTCTGAACGAACTTTATTTAACTCTTTGCAAACTGGAAACCATTTATCCGGAGGCTGCATTCATTGTAGCTGGGGATTTTAACAAAGCTAATCTGAAAACAAGACTCCCTAAATTTGATCAGCATATCGATTGCGCAACCAGGGGTGGTAAAACCTTGGATCATTGTTACTCTAACTTCCGCGACGCATATAAGGCCCTGCCCCGCCCCCCTTTTGGGAAAGCTGACCACGACTCCATTTTGCTGATCCCTGCCTACAGGCAGAAGCTAAAACAAGAGGCTCCCACGCTGAGGTCTGTCCAACGCTGGTCAGACCAAGCTGACTCTTCACTCCAAGACTGCTTCCATCACGTGGACTGGGACATATTTCGTATTGCGTCAGATGGAAATATTGACGAATACGCTGATTCAGTGTGCGAGTTCATTAGAACGTCCGTTGAAGATGTCGTTCCCATAGCAACGATAAAAACATTCCCAAACCAGAAACCGTGGATTGATGGCAGCATTCGCGTGAAACAGAAAGCGCGAACCACTGCTTTTAATCAGGGCAAGGTGTCTGGTAACATGTCCGAATATAAACAATGCAGCTATTCCCTCCGCAAGGCTATTAAACAAGCTAAGCGTCAGTACAGAGACAAAGTGGAATCTCAATTCAATGGCTCAGACACAAGAGGCATGTGGCAGGGTCTACAGTCAATCACGGACTACAAGAAGAAACCCAGCCCAGTCACGGACCAGGATGTCTTGCTCCCAGGCAGACTAAATAACTTTTTTGCCCGCTTTGAGGACAATACAGTGCCACTGACATGGCCTGCAACGAAAACATGTGGTCTCTCCTTCACTGCAGCCGAGGTGAGTAAGACATTTAAACGTGTTAACCCTCGCAAGGCTGCAGGCCCAGACGGCATCCCCAGCCGCGCCCTCAGAGCATGCGCAGACCAGCTGGCCGGTGTGTTTACGGACATATTCAATCAATCCCTATACCAGTCTGCTGTTCCCACATGCTTCAAGAGGGCCACCATTGTTCCTGTTCCCAATAAAGCTAAGGTAACTGAGCTAAACGACTACCGCCCCGTAGCACTCACTTCCGTCATCATGAAGTGCTTTGAGAGACTAGTCAAGGACCATATCACCTCCACCCTACCTGACACCCTAGACTCACTCCAATTTGCTTACCGCCCAAATAGGTCCACAGACGATGCAATCTCAACCACACTGCACACTGCCCTAACCCACCTGGACAAGAGGAATACCTATGTGAGAATGCTGTTCATCGACTACAGCTCGGCATTCAACACCATAGTACCCTCCAAGCTCGTCATCGGGGTCGAGACCCAGCCCTGTGCAACTGGGTACTGGACTTCCTGGCGGGCCCCCAGGTGGTGAGGGTAGGCAACAACATCTCCTCCCCGCTGATCCTCAACACGGGGCCCCACAAGGGTGCGTTCTGAGCCCTCTCCTGTACTCCCTGTTCACCCACGACTGCGTGGCCACGCACGCCTCCAACTCAATCATCAAGTTTGCGGACGACACAACAGTGGTAGGCTTGATTACCAACAACGACGAGACGGCCTACAGGGAGGAGGTGAGGGCCCTCGGAGTGTGGTGTCAGGAAAATAACCTCACACTCAACGTCAACAAAACTAAGGAGATGATTGTGGACTTCAGGAAACAGCAGAGGGAACACCCCCCTATCCACATCGATGGAACAGTAGTGGAGAGGGTAGCTAGTTTTTAAGTTCCTCGGCATACACATCACAGACAAACTGAATTGGTCCACTCACACTGACAGCGTCGTGAAGAAGACGCAGCAGCGCCTCTTCAACCTCAGGAGGCTGAAGAAATTCGGCTTGTCACCAAAAGCACTCACAAACTTCTACAGATGCACAACCGAGAGCATCCTGGCGGGCTGTATCACCGCCTGGTACGGCAACTGCTCCGCCCACAACCGTAAGGCTCTCCAGAGGGTAGTGAGGACTGCACAACGCATCACCGGGGGCAAACTACCTGCCCTCCAGGACACCTACACCACCCGATGTTACAGGAAGGCCATAAAGATCATCAAGGACATCAACCACCCGAACCACTGCCTGTTCACCCCGCTATCATCCAGAAGGCGAGGTCAGTACAGGTGCATCAAAGCTGGGACCGAGAGACTGAAAAACAGCTTCTATCTCAAGGCCATCAGACTGTTAAACAGCCACCACTAACATTGAGTGGCTGCTGCCAACACACTTTAATAATGGGAATTGATGGGAAATGATGTAAATATATCACTAGCCACTTTAAACAATGCTACCTTATATAATGTTACTTACCCTACATTATTCATCTCATATGCATATGTATATACTGTACTCTACATCATCGACTGCATCCTTATGTAATACATGTATCACTAGCCACTTTAACTATGCCACTTTGTTTACTTTGTCTACACACTCATCTCATATGTATATACTGTACTCGATACCATCTACTGTATGCTGCTCTGTACCATCACTCATTCATATATCCTTATGTACATATTCCTTATCCCCTTACACTGTGTATAAGACAGTAGTTTTGGAATTGTTAGTTAGATTACTTGTTGGTTATCACTGCATTGTCGGAACTAGAAGCACAAGCATTTCGCTACACTCGCATTAACATCTGCTAACCATGTGTATGTGACAAATAAAATTTGATTTGATTATATAATACAGTGTGTTCTATATGATATGCTCTATATAATACAGTGTGTTCGATATGATACAGTGTGTTCTATATGATTTGTTCATATGATATGCTCTATATAATACAGTGTGTTCTATATGATTTGTTCATATGATATGTTCTATATAATACAGTGTGTTCTATATGATACAGTGTGTTCTATATGATGTGTTCTATATGATATGCTCTATATATTACAATGTGTTCTATATGATACATTGTGTTCTATATGATTTGTTCATATGATACAGTGTGTTCTATATGATATGCTCTATATATTACAGTGTGCTCTATATGATACATTGTGTTCTATATGATTTGTTCATATGATACAGTGTGTTCTATATGATATGCTCTATATATTACAGTGTGTTCTATATGATACATTGTGTTCTATATGATTTGTTCATATGATATGCTCTATATATTACAGTGTGTTCTATATGATACAGTGTGTTCTAAATTATTTGTTCTATATAATACAGTGTGTTGTATATTATGTGTTCTATATTATATGTTCTACATGATGTGTTCTCTATGATACAGTAGGGTCTATAGTGTTTTATATGTGGTCTTTTTTTAACGTAACCTTTATTTAACTAGGTAAGTCAGTTAAGAACAAATTCTTATTTTCAATGACAGCCTAGGAACAGTGGGTTAACTGTCTTGTTCTGGGGCAGAACGACATATTTTTATCTCGTCAGCTCGGGGATTCGATCTTGCAACCTTTCGGTTACTAGTCCAAAGCTCAAACCACTAGGCTACCTGCCAACCCATGATACAGTATATTCCATATGATGTGTTCTATATGATACAGTGTGTTCTATATGATACAGTATATTCCATCTGATGTGTTCTATATGATACAGTATGCTCTATATGATACAGTATATTCCATATGATGTGTTCTATATGATACAGTATGTTCTATATGATACAGTATGCTCTATATGATACAGTATATTCCATATGATGTGTTCTATATGATACAGTATGTTCTATATGATACAGTATGCTCTATATGATACAGTATATTCCATATGATGTGTTCTATATGATACAGTATGTTCTATATGATACAGTATATTCCATATGATGTGTTCTATATGATACAGTATGTTCTATATGATACAGTATATTCCATATGATGTGTTCTATATGATACAGTATGTTCTATATGATACAGTATATTCCATATGATGTGTTCTATATGATACAGTATGTTCTATATGATACAGTATATTCCATATGATGTGTTCTATATGATACAGTATGTTCTATACAATATCGTCTCTATGGTAGTGTATGTTCTATATGATATGTTCTATATGACGATTTCTATATGATACAGTATGTTCTATATGATACATTAAAATTAGTTTTTCAACCACTCCACAAATGTCTTGTTAACAAACTATAGTTTTGGCAAGTCGGTTAGGAGATCTACTTTGTGCATGACACAATTAATTTTTCAAATAATTATTTAACTTCTAATTCACTGTATCACAATTCCAGTGGGTCAGAAGTTTACATACACTATGTTGACGGTGCCTTTAAACAGCATGGAAAATTCCAGAAAATGACATCATGGCTTTAGAAGCTTCTGATAGGCTAATTGACAATTTGAGTCAATTGGAGGTGTACCTGTGGATGTATTTCAAGGCCTACCTTCAAACTCAGTGCCTCTTTGCTTGACATCATGGGAACATCAAAATAAATCAGCCAAGACCTTAGAAAAAAAATGTGTAGACCTCCACAAGTCTGGTTCATCCTTGGGGGCCTGACCTTGGGGGCCTGACCTCAATCCTATAGAAAATATGTAGGCAGAACTGAAAAAGTGTGTGTGAGCAAGGAGGCCTACAAACCTGACTCAGTTACACCAGCTCTGTCAGGAGGAATGGGCAAAAATTCACCCAACTTATTGTGGGAAGCTTGTGGAAGGCTACCCAAAATGTTTCACCTAAGTTAAACAATTTAAAGGCAATGCTACCAAATACTAATTGAGTGTATGTAAACTTCTGACCCACTGGGAATGTGAAGAAGGATATGTATCCAGGCACTCTGCGATGCGTCGTGCATAAGAACATCCCTTATCCATGGTATATTGGCCATATACCACACCCCCTCGTGCCTCATTGCTTAATTAATGATATGTTCTATATGATATTTTAAGAGAGAGAAAGAGAAAGAGAGAAAGGTGTCCTGGAGGACTTGGTAACAGTACAAGACAAATCTACCCTGTGGACAAAATGTGTGTGTATGCCTACGTGTGTTCCTCCCTACCTGTTCTTTGGCTTTGGACACCCAGGTCTGGAACAGCAGATCCAATCTGGACTTGTGGTACTTCCTGGTGGTCTTCACCGCTATGAAAATGTCTTTCAGCTCCAGAGGGTTCCTGGGCCGAGACCCTTCAGCCCCCGTCACACCCCCAGTTCTGTGGAGGAAGTCCCCCTCTGACCCTGTCTGAGAGTCTATATGCTTCCCAGCGCCCTGGGTGTCAGCTTGACGAGCTGTATACACCCAGTCCCCATCCACAGTCCTCTTGGTCTCTCTTGGTGTACTCTGCCCCATAGAGTCACCATCAATCCCATTACGCCCCACTGTCACTTTCCCCATATCTGTCTGGAGAGGAACCACCAGACGTCCAGGGTGCCGGGCAGGCTTGTTGTGGGCCCGGGGCCGGGGAAGGTCCCCCTGATGCTGTGAGGGCTGGAGGGTGGGGATGAGGAGCAACAGGGCACAGAGAGCTAGGGAGAACAGGAAGCAGAGCTTGCTGACACCCATTGAGGAAACATGCATCCTGATTGGCCACTGGAGGGGCCTGTCAGCCGCCAGCGCCAGCTTTGCTCCCCACACCGCCGTGTCCCATCTTTATGACCTCACACGGGAACCTGAAGAGACTTCGACACACAACATCATTATCATCATCACCCTCACCACCCCCAAGCATTTAGACTGATGATTCATAAATATCGCCACCAGACAATTCACATTGACGACCCCCCTGTACACTGCTGCTACTCGATGTTTGTTTGTTACCTATGCGTAGTCACTTCGCCCCCACCTACATGTACAGATTACCTCAACTAGCCTGTACCCCTGCACACCGACTCGGTACTGGTGCCCCAGTATATAGCCTCGTTATTCTTATTCTGTTACTTTTTGTTATAGCCTACTTGGTAAATATTTTCTTATTTTTGAACTGCACTGTTGGTTAAGGGCTTGTAAGTAAGCATTTGACGGTAAAGTCTACACTTGTTGTATTCGGCGCATATGGCAAATGAAGGTTGATTTAATTTGATCATAAAATGACAGTGACACACTTGAGAACATAATCTAGCAGGAAACTGGCTCCTGCACTGGGTTTACTGTAGCCTGGGTGACTGACAGACCAGACTGTTTCTACGTAAAAGGATCAAGTTTTCGCTGTACAACTGTATAAATATTCTGTCCATCTCAAATGGCAGAAACTCTTTCTTCTGTCTGACGACTAACTTTTGCTGAATTGGCAAAGACAGACATGTAGAGTCTGGAAGTTCTCCTCTTGGCACATCATCACTCACGCCCTGCAATTTGTCAGTTTATAAGTGTCACATTAAATAGCAAGACTTACCTTCAGTGTGTGAGCAATTTCCTGTTTGCTGCTATTTTCAGAGGGAATGATACTTCAACTGGTAACAGATGTCTGTTGTAGGAAGCAGAGGGATGAAATCCAACCCTTTTTTCTTTACTAAAATTAGCCTCCTTAAAGAAATATGAGCTCTTAGCACATATAGATATGTGGATATAGCATGAAGGAGAAAAAATGGTTTATGAATTAGATATGAATCATTTACAGGATCGATGTAAATAAATAATCCTAATGCATAAAATAAATGTTAATCCCAAACTAGGCAAGTTATCTAAAACAGTCAAAAATAGAAATATTTTTTTTCCTCTGAAGATTATGCATCGTAAATCTGGCATTGTGGGGCACTGCCAATAGAAACAGGTCTGACTGCTGTGGGCTTGGTGATTTAAAAAACGTATGAATGCAAAAACAATGCGATTTAGCACCATTATCGGCTCTTAAAAAGTCCATTTAAAGTTTAAAAGGATGTTTAGGAGTGGTGTTGTGTCCATTTCGTGCATGTAGGCCGTCCTACGGTAAACAAGAGAGGCAAGAGTCTGTGGTCTAATAAATTATTTTGAATTAGGCTACATTATATGAACATGTAGCACTTCCTAATCGATCTTGTGGCAATAATGTACAATAACCCTAAGTATGCCGATTTACTTAAAACACGTATTCTGTGATGAAGAAAATAGCTACATTGTAGGCCTAATAACTTACTTACATGGAAAGAAAATAAACCACATGGCTGTGGATTTACATCTTGTACATTTTGAAAAACAAAACACCAGGGAACTGGTCACCAATAATGAATTAAGTGAGCAGAATCTGACCAAAGAAGAGATAAATAAAGGTTTCCGGGCGCTTTTAATCCTCTTCAACGATAGTCTCTTTTTTTGTCTCATCGTCTTGATTTTGATTCGATCGGTCTCAAACTTTAACCATCGCTTTCAGCAGCTCGCTTATACGACCGCGATTCAAAGTAGCCAAGCTGTGCACTCCGCAAGTCAAATGCAAGTGAATTAAACAACATCATGTGTTTCCATTGCGATTATAAACGGCTTATGTTTCTCCGATTCCTCTCAAACCACCTACTATTAACTTCCTCTCCAAAATAAAATCATCCGAAACTGAGCGCCCTCTGGCTGGTGATGCTGACCTGGCCCTTGCTACAATATGTAACTTTTTGGGAGAATCGAACACATTCACATAGAAATATGAGTTATAGATATTTCATTCATATTGAAAGCAAGTATACGAAGCGGTAGTTATGTTCTATGTGTGCTACTTCTATGCTTCCCATGCTGAAGTTTCGTTTTGCGTCTTTTACATTCGGTTTTACACGCCAGCTTCAAACAGATGGATATACAATATTATTGGTTATGGAAATATACATTCCACAGCGGTTTAGATCGTACACTGATTCCCTATCCAAAGATTGCTTGTTTTGTCACAAACTGAAATTAGGCGAAGCGAACTATCAGGATTTTTGCAACCAGGAAATGGCGGATCGATTTCCGCATAATGAATCTGTCCCTGTGGCATAGAAGCCTAGGGGTGTATTCATTACGCCAATTATGTTGCAAAACTTTTCTTAAACGGAAGCAAACTGTTTGGACAAATGATTACACCCCAGGCTATAGCTAGGCTACCTATCAGTTTTCGACCATGTTTCATCTTTTTTTCGTCTGCATCCGACACATCTGGAGCGGAGCAGACGTCGTTACGTAACGATCCCTGCTGTGAACCCATGCGCCGGATGTGATAGCCGCTGTTGATGCAGAACGACAGCAACGGGAAAAGATGCCTTTGCCTGTGCAAGTATTCAACTTTCAGGTAATTAATAATCGATTTTAATGCGTTTTTACCCAGCAACGGTGTGGCGGGGATGCACGTGGAGAAGGCTGTGCCCGTGTTTACTTTGGAGCGAGGAAAATTCGATAAGCACGAGAGCTTCCTTGCAATGATCAATTGAGTAGCTAGTTAGGGCCGCTAGCCGTACTGGCAAGCTAGGCTAACTTTCGCAAGTTCATATAGCTAAATATATAGCGTTATATTTCCATTCATTGTTATTCCATGCCAACTAAGTGTTAGAATGATCTACTCGTTTTTGAGAAAGGTGCCTATGCATTTCAGGAAGCTGTTCGCTGGTAATTTATGGCTTCAGTTCAGACACTTTTGACAGTCATGGGGTATTTAACTAGCTAGCTAAGTCAGCTAGTAGTTTAGCAAGCCCTTTTTTAAATGTAAATATCCAGTAGGATATGCGCGATCTGGCCACTGTGGGAGTGTAACGTTAGTGTATGACTATTGATTACCTTGTTAACCTGGTTGCAGACTAGGGCTGACCCCATTTAGTTGACTGGTCGATTGTTTGGTCAATAGGCTGTTGGTCGACCGTGATGTCTTTTAGTCAACTTGACTGTTGGTCGAGCAGCAAAACACACACACACACACACACACACACACACACACACACACACACACACACACACACACACACACACACACACACACACACACACACACACACACACACACACACACACACACACACACACACACACACACACACACACACACACACACACACACACACACACACACACACACACACACACACACGTGTATAGTACAAATAAAGAAAAACGCGTGTGTGTGTATATATATGGTACCAGTCAAAAGTTTGGACACACTCTTTCCAGGGTTTTTCTTTATTTGTACTATTATTGTAGAATAATAGTGAAGACATCAAAACTATGAAATAACACACATGGAATCATGTAGTAAACAAAAAAGTTAAACAAATCCAAATATATTTTATATTTGACATTCTTCAAAGTAGCCACCCTTTGCCTTTGACAGCTTTGCCCACTCTTGGGATTCTCTCAACCAGCTTCACCTGGAATGCTTTTCCAACAGTCTTGAAGGAGTGGCTGCTCTTCCTTCACTCTGCAGTCCAGGGTAGCCTAGTTGTTAGAGCGTTGGACTAGTAACCGGAAGGTTGCAAGTTCAAACCCCCGAGCCAACAAGGTACAAATCTGTTGTTCTGCCCCTGAACAGGCAGTTAACCCACTGTTCCTAGGCCGTTATTGAAAATAAGAATTTGTTCTTAACTGACTTGCCTGGTTAAATAAAGGTAAATAAAAAATATAAAAAATAAACTCATCCCAAACCATCTCAATTGGGTGATTGTGGAGGCCAGGTCATCTGATACAGCAATCCATCACGCTCCTTGATCAGCCTGGAGGTGTGTTTTGAGTCAGTCTTGTTGAAAAACAAATGATAGTCCCACTAAGCGCAAACCAGATGGGATGGTGTATTGCTGCAAAATGCTGTGGTAGCCATGCTGGTTAAATATGCCTTGAATTTTAAATAAATCACAGACGATGTCACCAGCAAAGCACCATCACACTTCCTCCTCCGTGCTTCACGGTGGGAATTACATGCGGCGATCATCCGTTCACCTATTCTGCGTCTCACAAAGACATGGTGGTTGGAACCAAAAATCTCAAATTTGGACTAATCAGACAAAAGTACAGATTTCCACCTGTCTAATGTCCATTGCTTGCGTTTCTTGCCACAAACAAGTCTCTTCTTCTTATTGGTGTCCTTTAGTAGTGGTCTTGAATAATTAGCTTAAACAATAAACTGTTCCATTTTGGAAATTGCATTCATGAATGAATGCGACTGTTTTTTAGTCTTTGCTGTAATAAAGGCTTTACAAAAAAATGTTACAACATACTCTCTGGTATGCTTATAATTGGTTTTGTTTACATTGTTCCAAACGGTCAGAAAAATGATATTGTAATCTACCTGCACCTGTTTGGAGCACCACATTGGAACACATAATATGTGCCTGCTCCTTACCTTGAATTTTGATCTCCAGTATTTTCCACAACTAGTAAAATTTATTCCACACATCTGACTTCTCCATTTACCTCATTAGCAACCAGTAAACACACCCCTGTTTCAAGTTTATCACGTCCTCTGCATCCATTTTGCTGTTCCGAGTTTGTTATAACCAATGTATTGATGTGATTCTGATGGGCTTTAGGTCAGGCCCTATTGGTCACATCCATGCAATGCTTACATGTGTCACGTAATGAGAGCAAAAGTTGAAGGAATAGGGAATGTTTTTCCTAAACAAATGGGATTTCAGTAACAGAACTTTTCAGTCAAATGGCTGTAATTATGTTGCGGCTTCAGCAACACGGACAGCACGATAAACACTGATGGTGACTGCAGCAGGGAGGAAAGAGTGACAACAGGTGCTAGTTACACAGTCACTCGCTTTCTTTAAAAAAAAACAGAGCAGCAAGTCTGAGCCCAGATGGGCACAATCAAATCAATTGCTTATCGGACTCCCTCTAGGTCAACCAATATTTTGTTTAGCCGGGGGACAGCCCTATTGCAGTCAGTATTCCCCCTCGTTGATTGTTCCACACTGTTCAGTGTATGTCCTCTCTTCTTCAGGGGGTTGTGGAGCCCATGCAGATAGATGCTGACCCACAAGAGGACCAGCACAATGTACCAGATGTCAACTATGTGGTGGAAAACCCCACACTGGTATGAATCTATTCCCCCTACTAATATTGTAAAAGCCCACTTGTTTCCTGTGGACTGGACTCCAATACAACACAAATTACACGTTTCTACTGAGATCAAATGAATCTATAGAATCGGTATGTGTAATATTAAGTGAAAAATCTCACTCACTGAGGTGTGTGTGTGTCTCTGTCTTTCTCTCTCTAGGACCTGGAGCAGTATGCGTCCAGCTACAGTGGTCTGATGCGCATTGAGAGGCTGCAGTTCATAGCAGAGCACTGTCCCCAGCTCCGGGCAGAAGCCTTGAAGATGGCCCTGTCCTTCATCCACAGGACCTTCAACGTTGACGTGTACGAGGAGATCCACCGCAAACTCACAGAGGCCACCAGGTACGTGTAGATGTAGCTCGGGCCTAGCTTAGCCTGTTGTTGGAAAGTGTCTTCAGTTGTTTTCGTTGAGTGTTTGATTCATTTGAGGTATGTGTGTTCAGAGAGGTCCAGGTGGCTACAGATGCCGTTGTGGAGGGCGGGCAGTCGATCCCCTCCTCTAGACACAGCGTGGGCCGAGTCGACCAGGAAAAAGCCCTGCTCAAACTGGAGAAACTGGACACTGACCTGAAGAACTACAAAGGCAACTCCATCAAAGAGAGCATCAGGTGGATTGGAGAAGCTACGATTGTTAGCACCAAGTAGATAATAAATCCGATTTGAATAATCCTCACCTCCAAGAGGATCGGCCTGAGTAAGGTGCTGGATTGATTTCTAAATATTGATCACTTAGAAGTAATCACTGAGTAGTTGACAAGTAGTACTAGTTTTTAATGTAAGGTAATTTGCAATGAAAAGTTGTAGAGTTCATTTGTAGATCAGTCATTCTGCATAGTGTTTTGTTCAGGCCAAAGGGGAGAAACAGACATTTTCCTTTCCTGCCTATATTTGACATTTCAGTCATTTTGCATATGCTCTAATCCAGAGTGATTTACAGGAGCAATTAGGGTTAAGTGCTACGTTCAAGTGCACATCGACAGATTTTCCACCTAGTTGGTTACTGGCCCAACGCCCTTAACGGCTAGGCTACCTTCCACCCCTCTGGTATTGACCCGAACCCTCTCCATGCTATTTATTTTCACTTCAGGCGGGGTCATGATGATCTTGGGGACCACTACTTGGACTGCGGTGACCTCAGCAATGCCCTCAAGTGCTACTCCAGAGCCCGAGACTACTGCACTAGCGCCAAGCATGTCATAAACATGTGTCTTAATGTTATTAAGGTATGTCACCATTATAGTTAGTGTTCAATGTTCTGATGTATTATTTTTTGTCCAGAGAGCAGGGGATATTTTTTAAGGGCGCCAATAGAGACGGCAGCCGAGCTTCTAGCCCCAAGGCAATTTCTTTTACAAGCATTTCGCTACACATTTCGCTGCAATAACATCTGCTAACAACTGTATGTGACCAATAAGATTTTATATTCCTCTCTCTCTCATTCTCTCTCCTCACTCGCTTGAACTCTTGCTTTCTCTGTGATCTGATTAACTCCACTGACAAACACTAGAGGGCAGTCTTGAAATTTGTGTCCTGTAGGCTTTCTTACTGAAATGTGTGTTTTCATCTATCAGGTTAGTGTCTACCTCCAGAACTGGTCCCACGTCCTTAGTTATGTGAGCAAAGCTGAATCCACTCCAGAGATAGCAGAGGTAAGTTATTGGTTCCTCTGAGAGAAAAAGCTTAAGTCTTCTAAAAGACAAACCCAGAAGTGTTCTTCTTTACTGAAGGGATGTCTTCTTCTTTACTGAGGGAATATCTTTGTTCTTTTTGTTTCAGCAACGAGGGAGAGAGATTGCCAGAGTCAGTCAGTCCTAACCAAATTAAAATGTGCTGCAGGTAATTCACTCTTTGTTGTGCTACAAAGAGATGTACAGAGCAAGGAGGGTTAGTGTATACTATTGAATAAGCTATATTCAGTGGATAGGACAAACATCCATTCCTCCTGCCAAAGCTCTTAGGCCTATGTGTGCACACAGTGCCTTATGCTCATGGCACAGGATATGTGATTTATGACATCATGCTTCTGACACGATCCTATTTAGAAATATTGTTAATTTAAAAGACGGTTTGTTTTTGTTTAATTTGATTAATTAACTTATTTGAAAGATTTACCATCCATGGGTGAGAACATACATGGCTCAAATGCAATGCTATTTCTGAAGAAGTGCAAATGTGATCGCCAAGATGGTTCCATGATGTTTATAAAACATGACATTTATAGCAGTATAATGGTGAGTGGATATTCCCCCGCTCTCTGTATATTGGCTCTTTATCCAGCTCCTGTGAAAAGTTTGGCTGTGCATAAAACCCTTCATAGTCTGCCTTTATGGTGTCAAAATACAGTTTCAGGCATTACCTTCTTAAAACAAGTTAAATATTTATTAGAATTTGATTATAATTGTACACTGTCTTTTTTTAGGCCTAATCAATAGCCTAGTGAATTTAATCTTACTTATTGACTATGTTTGCCATGTCCAGACTACAATTTACAACAGGCCTAGCCCTTATATCAGTGTGAATGCAATTAGAACCATGTGGACTGCAAACATGTTAAAAATATTTAGCAAATATGGGGCAGGCTATTTAATGGACTAACATTTGAGTTGGAGTTGATAACAACGCAATACATAAAAGACTGTAAATGCACAACTTGAAGCAACCACATATTTAGCCATGGAGCACTTTCTGATTGGCCACTGAGGGGCCAAACCTCGACACACCTACAACTTGTTTATTCATCAAAACCCAGCACTTTCACACTACCGCCAGCTTACCTGCCCAGAATTCCTGGTGGCAAAAATATCAAAAGATTTGGGTATCTGTACTTCACTATTTACATTTCTGACAACTTTTACTCTTACTTTACTACATTCTTAAGTAAAATAATGTACTTTTTCTCCATACATTTTCCCTGACACCCCAAAATACTCATTACATTTTTTTATGCTTAGCAGGATAGAAAAGTGTCCAATTCATACTTATCAAGAGAACATCCCTGCCCATCCCTACTGCCTCTGATCTGGTGGACTCACTAAATACAAATGTTTCATTTGTAAATTATGTCTCACTGTTCTTAATATAAGGAATTTGAAATTATTCATACTTTACTTTAATACTTAAGTATATTTTAGCAATTACATTTACTTTTGATACTTAAGTATATTTAAAACCAAATACTTTATACTTTTACTCAATTAGTATTTTACTGGGTGACATTTACTTGAGTAATTTTCTATTCAGGTGTCTTTGCTTTTACTCAAGTATGACAATTGGGTACTTTTTCCACCACTGACCAAGTCCGATCCTAAGCTATTATGTCAACATTAAAATTATATTCCTTAAAAGCCCAATGCAACCATTTGTATATCAAATCATTTATAGATAACAATTAAATGCCTTACTGTAATAGTTTTCCATTTAAAATGGACAAAAATCACTTGTAGCAACAAACAAAAATATTTCTCAGGCAAGAATTTTGCTAGGACAGTCTGGGAGTGGTCTGAGGTAGGGAAGGGAACTTATACTGGGTGTTATTGGGAGAGAGCTCTTTATATATTTATTTCTTTGAACTCTTTGTTTATTTGTATTTATTTGTTAATACATTTCAAATGACAGTAATAGCAAATAAAAATAGGACATCACTACAAGTATATATTTTTCTTAAACATACAATAACATTAAAATAAAGCTAATAAATAAAAATCACTACGCGTTTCAAAAGTTAAAGTACCTCAAATAAAATAAATATAATCAAGTCAGGGATTACAGTGGTATACACCTATGATAGAGTTGTAAGAATACGTAGATGTTTTGCTGTTATTGACTAATTCTAGAGATTTTACTAAATATTTGATTTCAAGTAAAAATATATTGCATTTCGGGACAGATTTCAAATGTTTGTTTTTGTCTATGTAAAATTTACCAGAGAGAATGAAGAACATAATGACAAATTGAGTACCTTTATTGTCATTTGAATAATAACACATTACAAATTCTATTTATTAATCAATTTACCGCCTGGTGGTGTCACCAGGCAAGCCGAAACTCCCGCCCATGCAAACAGACTTCTTTTCACACTTTTTAAAGTGTTAGTTTTTCATCCAAACATCAAAATACTGCCCCCTACACTCAAGAGGTTGACAACAAAGTCAAGGTATTGGAGTGGCCATCACAAAGGCCTGACCTCAATCCTATAGAAAATATGTGAGCAGATCTGAAAAAGCATGTGTGAGCAAGGAGGCCTACAAACTGACTCAGTTACACCAGCTCTGTCAGGAGGAATGGGCCAAAATTCACCCAACTTATTGTGGGAAGCTTGTGGAAGGCTACCTGAAACGTTTGACCTAAGTTAAACTATTTAAAGGCAATGCTACCAAATACTAACTGAGTGTATGTAAACTTCTGACCCACTGGGAATGTGATGAGACATAAAAGCTGAAATAATTATTATTCCTACATTTCACATTCTTAAAATAAGGTAGTGATCCTAACTGACCTAAGACAGGGAATTTTTAATAGGATTAAATGTCAGGAATTGTTTAAAAAAAACAGTTTTTAAATGTATTTGGCTAAGGTGTATGTTAACTTCCAACTTCAACTGTAAGTGTTTTCACCCGTTCTCTAGAAGGTATAAAAACACTAACAGATGCCAACCTTCGACAAACACGCTAACAACAGATGCCAACCTTTAAAGGGTGCAGACGCTCATGCTAATACTTTGTTTAAATGAAAATGGATTAGTTTTAAACCGACTAATCCATTGTGCTTTTACCGGGTTTTCTCCCGTTTAATTTGACCTCTCGTTGTTGTTCCTCCTCCCCGTCTGTCTGTGGTTCTGTCTCCCAGGCCTAGCAGAGCTGGCCTCCAGAAAGTACAAACAAGCAGCCAAGTGCTTCCTGCTGGCCTCCTTCGACCACTGTGACTTCGCTGAGGTTAGTCTGCCTGTCTGTGACTTCACTGAGGCCTGTCAGCTTGCCTGTCTGTCGGCTTGCCTGTCTGCCTGTCTTTCTGTCTGTGTAGTATCTTAAAGGTGAAGTCTGTGACTTCCCTGAGTTGCCTTTTTAAAAGTGAACTCTGTACTTTCGCAGTCCCCTGTGGCCAGAGAAAGTAAGAACATACTTTAAAAAAACAAAATGTTGCTGTTGATGAATGGAGAGTTCTCCATAATGTGTTAGTGTTTATCAAAAATTGCTACTAGACAAATGCTAATTATTGTTTCTGTTGATGTACCAATGTCCTGTACTTTATGGCGCTATTGATTGCGTGTGTGCGTGCGTCTCCAGCTCCTGTCCTCCAGTAATGTAGCTGTGTACGGAGGGATGTGTGCCCTCGCCACCTTTGACAGACAGGAGCTGCAAAAACGTCATCTCAAGCAGGTGTGTACGCCTGTGTTTCTGCTGTATAAACTGTGTGTGTTCCTGTATCGTAATTGAGATGTCCAACAGTCCACCATCATTGATTCATGTCTTTGTTGTCCCAGCTCCTTTAAATTATTCCTAGAGTTGGAACCTCAGGTCCGTGACATCATCTTTAAGTTCTACGAGTCAAAGTACGCTTCCTGTCTCAAAATGCTGGACGAGATCAAGGTGAGATTGATGTTTTAAAGATGTAAGATCAGTAATCAATACTAATGATGCATTGGTGTGAATACCACAAAACAGAGTAGAAGTTGGAAACGGAATGAAACAAAGTAACTAAAGCAAGTAACATGATTTGATACGTTGAAAACAATGATGCGTTTTCATTATGTTGATGATGATGTTGATAACACGTGTTTGAAAGCTGTCCTAAATTCAGACTGCCACCCTCTTTTCTCTCAGGATAACCTGCTGTTAGACATGTACCTGGCCCCCACGTACAGACGCTCTACACACTGATCAGGAACAGAGCTCTCATACAGGTGAGACAGATGCGATAGAAAAAACAATTCTCCAGTACTCCATATAATACTGAACATCAGCATTGGGTATTCTGTTGTCTTCCTTGAACACTCACAACTACGTTTGAGTTCTAATAATGAATTTGTCAATCAAGGGTTCCCCCATCGACTTAATTAATAGGCAATCATGCGTCTGGAGGGAAAGAATCAGATACAAAACTTCTCTCTCTGTCATACTTATAGCTCAGGCAGCGATCAAAACTACATTTAGCTGAGGATTGTGAATAACTCTGACCCCTAGCGGCAAACATCTACAGGGGATAAGTCCCAAACGGCACCCTATTCCCTATATGGTGCACTACTTTTGACCAGAGCTCTAGGGTGTCAATTGGCTGCCACAGGGTTAACTGGACCAGCAGATAGTGGATGGACAACCAGGGTAAACTGGACCAGCAGGTAGTGGATGGACAACCAGGGTAAACTGGACCAGCAGGTAGTGGATGGACAACCAGGGTAAACTGGACCAGCAGGTAGTGGATGGACAACCAGGGTAAACTGGACCAGCAGGTAGTGGATGGACAACCAGGGTAAACTGGACCAGCGGGTAGTGGATGGACAACCAGGGTAAACTGGACCAGCGGGTAGTGGATGGACAACCAGGGTTAACTGGACCAGCGGGTAGTGGATGGACAACCAGGGTTAACTGGACCAGCGGGTAGTGGATGGACAACCAGGGTTAACTGGACCAGCGGGTAGTGGATGGACAACCAGGGTTAACTGGACCAGCAGGTAGTGGATGGACAACCAGGGTTAACTGGACCAGCAGGTAGTGGATGGACAACCAGGGTTAACTGGACCAGCAGGTAGTGGATGGACAACCAGGGTTAACTGGACCAGCAGGTAGTGGATGGACAACCAGGGTTAACTGGACCAGCAGGTAGTGGATGGACAACCAGGGTTAACTGGACCAGCAGGTAGTGGATGGACAACCAGGGTTAAACTGGACCAGCAGGTAGTGGATGGACAACCAGGGTTAACTGGACCAGCAGGTAGTGGATGGACAATCAGGGTTAACTGGACCAGCAGGTAGTGGATGGACAACCAGGGTTAACTGGACCAGCAGGTAGTGGATGGACAACCAGGGTTAACTGGACCTGCAGGTAGTGGATGGACAACCAGGGTTAACTGGACCTGCAGGTAGTGGATGGCACCAAAATGGTGGTTCTGCTAAGGTTATTTAATCTTTGCACTAAATTAGTTCTACTTAACATCTTGGTCTGCCTTTTCTGTTTTACCACAGTGGGATGATTGTGTGAGTTACGCTGGTGTAATGTTATAAATATGTAGTCAAAAAATGAACATAAAACATTCAGCAGTTCCTGTCCCCTGCTCCCATGGCCAGTATTATTGGGTGTGTTTGCAGGAAGGTCTGCTGTAATCTATACTGTTGTTTTGTTTAGGTGTAGTGGGTATAGTGGTGTGGGTGAGGGGTATGTGTGTGTGTGTGCCGACAGTATCTCTGTACTTTTCATGCGGATGTGTGTGCGTGTGTGTGTCAGTACTTCAGCCCGTACGTGTCTGCAGACATGACTAAGATGTCCCAGTCCTTCAACACCACAGTGTTATCTCTGGAGGATGAACTGACCCAGCTCATACTGGAGGGACTGATCAACGCACGTATAGACTCTCACAGCAAGGTAACACACACACACATGTATAGACTCTCACAGCAAGGTAACACACACACACACACACACACACATAGACTCTCACAGCAAGGTAACACACACACACACACACACATAGACTCTCACAGCAAGGTAACACACACACACATGTATAGACTCTCACAGCAAGGTAACACACACACACACATGTATAGACTCTCACAGCACACACATGTATAGACTCTCACAGCAACACGTATAGACTCTCACAAAGTAACACACACACACACACACATGTATAGACTCACACAGCAAGGTAACACACACACACACGCGTATAGACTCTCACAGCAAGGTAACGCGCACACACGTATAGACTCTCACAGCAAGGTAACACACACACACACACACACACACACACAGCAAGGTAACACACACACACGTACTCTCACACAAGGTAACACACACACGTATAGACTCTCACAGCACACACACACACACACACACACACACGTATAGACTCTCACAGCAAAGGTAACACACACATACGACTCTCACAGCAAGGTAACACACACACACACACGTATAGACTCTCACAGCAAGGTAACACACACACACACGTATAGACTCTCACAGCAAGGTAACACACACACACACGTATAGACTCTCACAGCAAGGTAACACACACACGTATAGACTCTCACAACACACACACACGTATAGACTCTCACAGGTAACACACACATACGTATAGACTCACAGCAAGGTAACACACACACGTATAGACTCTCACAGCAAGGTAACACACACACACGTATAGACTCTCACAGCAAGGTAACACGCACACACGTATAGACTCTCACAGCAAGGTAACACGCACATACGTATAGACTCTCACAGCAAGGTAACACGCACACACGTATAGACTCTCACAGCAAGGTAACACGCACACACGTATAGACTCTCACAACAAGGTAACACACACACACGCGTATAGACTCTCACAACAAGGTAACACACACACACACGTATAGACTCTCACAGCAAGGTAACACACACACACACGTATAGACTCTCACAACAATGTAACACACACACACACACACACACGTGTAGACTCTCACAGCAAGGTAAC